>NC_092088.1:24944539-25244539 GCF_045679555.1 Salvelinus alpinus
CCTTTATATTGATAGTTTATTGAGTGGCTACAATTATTATTAAAGTACCATTTTGTTTTATGAATATGGAGCATGTAAATTATGTTTTGGAGTCCCCCCATAGTACTTGGCACTTGGCGGGCACAAGCAGTGGCACTAATTTAGCAGTGTAATAAGAACAATTTAGTGGGTGCTCTTTCACACATGTACAAGTGTGTATTAATACGCATGAGGGAATTGGAAATGTGTTTTTTGCGTTTCCCAACTCTCCCTGAGACGCCCTCGGTCTGCCTTGTCGACTCGGCGATTCATCTTGCAACCTTTCGGTTACTGGCCCAATGCTCTAACTACTAGGTTACCTGCCACCGGGTTCACAGGGTGAACCCCTGTCCGGCCAAATCTCCCATCAATTAGGCTGCCGTCTGACGATATTCCCACACCCTCTCACATGATTCACACTGGAAAATATGTTTGTTGTTTGGGATGGAGTTCAGGAAATAGTGAATGGGAATGGGATGGAAGTGGGAAATGAGCGGGGAGATCGTGCCGATGGGGTTAGTGTTCAGTACTAACCCCATCGGCACTTAGCCTAGTTGTTAAGAGTGTTGGGCCAGTAACCGAAAAAGGTCGCTGGTTTGAATCCCCGAGTCGACTAGCTGAAAAATCTGTCTGTGTGCTTGAGCAAGGCACTTAAACCTAATTGCTCCTGTAAATCGCTCTGGAGAAGTGTCTGCAAATATATATATATATATATATATATATATACAGTACCAGTCAAAAGTTTAGACACACCTACTCATTCAAGGGTTTTTCTTTATTTTTGCTATTTTCTACATTGTAGAATAATAGTGAAGACATCAAAACTATGAAATAACACCTGGAATCATGTCGTAACCAAAAAAGTAGCCACCCTTTCCCTTGATGACAGCTTTGCACACTCTTGCCATCCAAACTTCTTCCATTTAAGAATGATGGAGACCACTGTCTTCTTGGGGACCTTCAATACTGCAAACATTTTTTGGTACCCTTCCACAGATCTGTTTCTCGACACAATCCTGTCTCGGAGCTCTACGGACAATTCCTTCGACCTCATGGCTTGGTTTTAGAATAAAGCTGTAACATAACAAAATGTGTAAAAAGAGAAGGGGTCTGAATACTTTCCAAATGCACTGTAATTGCAGAGTCTTCAAATTCTTAAGCTCCAACAGTGCAGGTCAAAAAGAGAAGTGAATGAAATAATAATATATACATTTTTACAACAGTAAACATTTCGAAAAACATATTTCCACTTTGACATTATGGGGTATTGTGTATAGGCCAGTGACAAGACATTTTAATCCATTCAATTTAATCAATTTTAAAATCAGGCTGTAACACAACAAAATGTGGGAAAAGGGGTGTGAATAGTTTCTGAAGGCCCTGTAGCTGCCTAGTGGTGGCTATTCAGCAACTGATGGTCTTGGGGTAGAAGCTATTGGCTTGTCTTACAGTTTTTGCAATGATGCTCCTACTGTATACTGCCTGCGTCTGAATGATGGAAGCAAGGAGAACAGGCCGTGGCTCGGGAGTTCCTTGATGATCTTCTTGGCCTTCCTGTGACACCTGGTGTTGTAGGTGTCCTGGAGGGCAGGCAGTGTACACCCAATGGTGTTTTTGGCTGAGTATACCACCCTCTCTAGAGCCTTGCGGTCAGTGGCGGTGGAGTTGCCGTACCAGGCTTTGATGCAGCCTGACAGTTTTCTTTCGATGGTGCTCTGTATACTGTGAGGGTCCTTGGGGATAGGCCGAATTTCTTCAGCCTCCTGAGGTTGAATTGTTATTGCCGTGCCTTCTTCACCACAGTGTCCATGTGGTTTGAACATTTCAGCTCCTCTGAGACGTGTTTGCAGAGGAACTTTGCGTTTTTGACCGTCTCCACGGCAGCCCCGTTGATGAGGATGAGGATGTGCCTGGTTCCTCCTGAAATCCTCAATCAGCTCCTTTGTTTTGCTGACGTTGAGGGAGAGGTTGTTTTACCTGGCACCACGCCGTCAGAGTGCATACCTCCTCCCTGTAGGCCATCTCGTCATTGTTGGTAATCAGGCCTACTACTGTCGTGTCGTCAGCACTCTTGATGATGGAGTTGGGACTGTGCGAGGCCATGCAGTTGTGTGTATACAGGGAGTACAGGAGAGGACTGAGGATGCACTTATGTGGGCTCCCCGTGTTGAGGATCCGTGTGATCACCGGTGCAATGCTCTAACCGCTAGGCTACCATCTGATAATATTACTAAGAGTAGGGACTCTTACTCATGTCAACTAAAAGTAACAAAAAATGGCACCAATTACTCTGTCCAAAGTCAAGACAGAACTTAATTTATTGATAAGACAGAGATCAGAATTTGCTCTCCATCGAGTTAGACTCAATCATTACTTCCATGGTAATCGTCCCAATCGTTTACTGGCCAACAAGCTACACGGTAATGATCAATTAGCCCATATAGCGACTATTGAATCTGAAACGGGGGAATTATTATCCGAACCCAAATAAATCAATAAAAGATTCTCCCACTTCTATAAAGAACTGTACACATCTGATTGTAAATCCACACCAAGCCAGACTAAGAAGTCCTTTCTAAAATAATGAAGATCTCATCTTCTCTCAACAGAGGAAGCCGCCTCACTGGGTGCCCAAATCTCTCTCAATGAACTCAAAAGGGCATTGGATAGCATGAATAAAGGCACATCACCTGGATGGGATTCCTCCTAAAGTCTATTTGAAAAATGTTGAACCAATTAGGTCCACTATTGCTCGAAATGATTGACACAGCTGTTCACAAAGTTTCATTTGGGAGAGATGTGAATACAGCACAAATGTTGCTTTTATTCAAAAAAGGTAAGGATGCCATCCAGTCTTCTCACTATCTCCCCCTATCATTTACAAAACACAGATATTGCGTGTTAAATTGTTTTCCAAAATGTTGTCATCCCGTCTCGAGACATACCCAAATTGGTCCACACGGACCCAAGCGGGTTTGTTAAAAAACATTTCTCCTCGTATAACCTCCGTCGACTATTAAATATCTGAAATGCTTCATCCGAAACAACAGCTCATTGGGTTGTATTATCTCTCGATGCAGAAAAAGCTTTTAACAGACTAGAATGGTCATATCTCTGCTAGAAGCTTTTGCAGAACGCTCAAATCATTTCAATCCGACCTCAGTAGATGGAATAACATCCCAGTTGCTTTAAAGGTGCAATATGCACTATACCCTACGAGGTCCGGAACCTGCTGGTTTCCTGTTCTACCTGATAATTAATTGTACCCACCAGGTCTAAATCAGTCCCTGATTAGAGATCAACAATGAAAAAAATGCAGTGGAACTGGCTTCGAGGTCCAGAGTTGAGTTTGACGGTTGTTCAGAGTCATTGTACCATCTAAACCGCTGTGAAATATATTTTCCATAACCAAAAATATTATATTTTCAAATGTTTAAAGCTGATGTACAAAACCGAAAGTAAAAGACGCACAAAGAAAACTTAAGAATGGGAAGCATAGAAATAGCGTACATAGAACGTATCTGCTGCTTCTTAGACTTGCTTTCAATGAGAATGACAGATCTACAACTAACATTTCTTTGTGAATTTGGTCGGGTCGCCCAAAAAGTTAAATATTGCAGCTTTAACTGGCAGAATATCTATTGTCAAAATGAATATGTTGCCACGGCTGAATTTCTGTAGTTCAATGCTTCCCATGGCTCCCCCTTCTGGCTATTGGGGGTTGGATGGAGACATGTTGGCTGGGTGATGTTGGGGGAATGGGATGCGAGGTTGGGGTCGAAATGTTTGTATACTGTAGTTGATCAATACTGTAGTTATGTACCTTTTGTAACGTTTTCTTTCTTTTTTCTTCTGCTTCCTCTTATGAGGGGCAGCCCACAGGTACAATGTGTGAAATAATGAATTGAAAATATATTAACAGAATATTACTTTATTTTAGTTTAAATATAGTACCTGTGAGGCCCCAACATTTGATACAAACATTCTATAATTACCACCACGACTGGACAGTGTTTGTGTTTTAGGAACATACGGTATCTTTTTTGATGTCCTCACATTGTTCTCATCCACAACCTAATGAAACATTCTGGGAACATTTAAAGGACAGATTAAATGTGTTCTAGGAAACGTCTTGCAACATCAGCAGAATGTTTTATACAAACTTTCTATAATTATCACCACGACTGGACAGTGTTTGTATTATGAAAAGATTCGCCTCGACCTAACGAATGCTCTGGGAAGCTTCACAGAACCAATTTTGGTTTGCTAGGTGGATCCAAAGGTTGTGCATTCAATCCCAGTGGTAGACACTTGTTTTTAATAGTCATGGGATTAGATCCATCCACCACCCCCTTCCACAACACCCCAGCCTACTTGATGGTAGTGCTCACTGTTGCCCCTAGTGTCCAATTTGAAGGCATTTTGCAACAACTTCAGGATATTTTATCTTTATTTAACTAGGCAAGTCAGTTAAGAACAAATTCTTATTTTCAATGACAGCCTAGGAACAGTGGGTTAACTGCCTTGTTCAGGGGTAGAACAACAGATTTTTACCTTGTCAGCTCAGGGATTCGATGTTCCAACCTTCCAGTTACTAGTCCAACGCTCTAACCACTAAGCTACCTGCCACCCCTAGGTTGGGGTCGAACCATGGACAGATGTCCAATTTGTAAATCAATCTTGAGCGATCTGGCTGGTTTACACTTAAAAGATCTGATCGAAATCAGCTCACATTGCGTCTTTTAATCGTCTACACCTGTCTACAAAATGTTGGCACAATCAGAATGTGGACAAGATCATGACAAAGGAAGAATGTTAGAACCAAGTATAAACGGGGCTCTTGTGAGTGCAACTCTTTGATGCCAAATTGCTTTTAAAGCACTGATTGGTCCCCATGCTGTTACCACAGCAATATTACCAGAGCTGAATCTCATCTAATCAGCCTGTGATGAATAAGAAGAAATATGAAAATGTTCCGTTTTTAATTTAGACAGATAGGAGGAACTGGGACATTGCCAACCTAATACAGAGAGATGAAGACCTCACTGTTTCTTTTTCCCAACAGTGAGTGATCACTGCTTTCTCAGAAAGCGATAGTCCTTCAAGGGAATAGTTATAATATTAGAGATTTATGCTTCATCTGTTGATTACTTTTTTGACTAAATACTGACTCTGTGTGTATTTGTGTTCCCTCATCCAGGCCAGAGTCGAGCATATCCAAATTCACTCACCGGCTGTCCCTAAAAGAGCGGCAGACCAAACCTGAGAAGACTACACTGGATAGACCTCCGTCCTACAGGAGGCGCTCTCTCAGTCTGGACTGGTAACGGTCATAGTATTACTATACACCGAATGTGGGTTGTGTTGGAATAATTTGTTACTGTATACCAATCTCTTTGAGAAAAATGTGGAATTTCAGTTTACTTCCTGAATTGACTTAATTTAAATGGAACTGGCCTAACCTTGCTCCACACCAAACATGGCTTGTGTTGGAACACTTATTTTCACCTTGTCCTTGACTCCATGACCATTAATACAGTAGGGTCGTTCCGCAAAAAGAGTACCTTTTGCCTCTCTTTGATATTTTAATTGGATTTTGTGCACAAATATTGCATTTTAAAGCCTTGCCTCCATGACTCCATTACCTTTAATAGGGTCGTTCCACGAAAAGAGTACCTTTTGCATCCCTTTGATATTTTAAGTAGAACTTGCGTTTTAAAAGCCTGTTATATTAAATAAAGTGCCATTTAATATAGACCACGTAAAATTAAATAAATCTGATGTTTAATATAAAGACTTGCTAGGACGTGCATCCTCTGTGACTTCTTGGAAGATTTTAACCCACTTAACCCCAACATTTCTCCAGGTTTTCACCATCATTGTAAGTCCCTAGCTCTGCCCTAGTTATTTTGTTGCTTTGACAAACTCATTTCCGAAGATTATTACTTTCATGTGATAAGTGATTCCTTTACGTCTGTCCCTCATTTCAAGGTCAACTCTGTTACGTGAACTGAACTTTCATTTTAATATGGCAAAAAACAATACCTTTTTTATTCAAAGGAAACATTGAACATCTGCTCGTCAAATTATAGTGTGAAGGCAGGTGAGCTAATTCTACTCTTTTTGTATGTTTTCTGGTGTTTTGTGGTGGAAAACTGAGCGGGTCGAGCATAAAACGTCAACCCTGCTACCCATAGATAGACAGGCTAGATGTTTTAAGAATTTCAATTTCTCAGTGAAGCCTGCATTCAATTGCCCCTTCCTGTTGCACACAACAAGATTTCATTCCCCCTGTCACAAGGGGATTTATGGCTGATTTAAGATAAAATCCTCAAACTTGTTACATTCAACCCTGGTACTTTATTTGGCACTTAAAGGGAAACTCCTCTGAAAAACTCCACTGAAAAACTATCTTTGGTATTTTTTTAATTAGTCTACTGTTGATCCAGTCCCAAAATGTTTTGCATGTCAGCAGTAAGGTTTTCAAGATATTTGACTACAAGAAGCAAAGTGTCACTTGCCACATCATCATGAGGACCCCACAAATGTATTAAGTTGAACATGTGCTCTTTATGACAGAACGTTAAAATGTTGTTATTATTATTATTTTTATACTAAGTTGCACTAGCCTAAAGGTACTTAATTGGTGGAACGACCCAAAGGTAAAGAAACTGTAGGTGTCTACTATGGTGTTCTCACAAATCTAGTTCCTCAGATCAGTGGGCATGAAAGAAAGGAAATTATGGAAGGAACTTATTGGAGTATAGATCTAAACTGCCTTAGTTCCATCAATACTATTGCGAAGAGTCACAAGCTCAGACTATGAGAGGTAGGTGATAAAACAACAGAGAATTTGAATGGTGAAATGCAAACTGGTGGCAGCTTTGGGATCCATTGCGCGATTCCTCAGATCTCAGTGGGAATGATTGGAGTCATTGGGGTGATATAGAGGGATATAGAGCTGTGTTGGGAGTAGTTTGGGCGGGTTTGGCTGGGGAGGGTAGTTGTAGGGGTGGGGTCCTTTTCTGTCTCTGCGCCTGGGATTCGTTGAGGAGCGCCAGGCCAGTCTGCTCCAGTGGCGCCGCTTCATCTTGCTTTTGTAAAGCTCCGGTCTTCAGGCAGACGATGAAAAGAGTTTGAAACCCTTCCTTCACGAGGCTGCTTTCTCGTCCTGTCCCACCCATTGGAATCCTTCCCACTCTCCTTGGCTTCTACCTCCTGTCGTCTTGTTCATCTGCCCATCTATACTTCTGTCTGTCCATTCATCTATCCTCTCCTCAGACCTTCTGCTATGCACTCTTGGCCCCACTACGTCCCCCTATTTCACCATTGGATCGACTACAACAGGATCTAGCATGACCGAGCACTTCCTTTAACACTCCAATTCATCTGGTCCAAAAAAACTCCAATATCCTGTTTCCCAAATGTTGTATTGTTGTGCTCGACGTATCAGAGTTGGACTGTATGTACTGGACGAGTGTCTGGTTGATGAGTGACAGGGGTGAGGTTCTGTGAGGTCTACGGTGCGGTCTGCTGTGAGGTCTCATGAGGTCTCACGTGTGGTCTATGACTAGAGGTCTGGATGTGTGGTCTGGGACTACAGGGCTGGTGTTAAGTTTGTGAGCACTGGTGTGCTGTGAGGTCCTTTAACTGTGCCGTGTTCCCTGAAGTAGCGCGTGGTGCGCAGGGACCTGGATTGATGTGGTCTGTTCTTAATGAAACACAGTGGGTAGATTGGACACACTCATTTACGAGGAGGGGGTTGACTAGCCTACAGCTGGATTAGAACTTTCTCCGGGAGAGCGACTGTTATAAACCCAGAACGACTGGCCTTTGTGACATCATAAACGCAAGACCCTGAGAGGAGACGTTCAAGGTTACAGATGAGCCATGCTACTGTAGGTGAAACGGGGTCAGTCCGGCTCCGTAGGAATAAAACGTAGCCACTCTGGAATGCACAGTCTTCCTCGGCGGAAACATGTGTGCTGTAGTAGCATCTATTGAAAACTTCCTTTAAGCACTTGCATTTTTGCAATTGTTAAAGGCCCAGTGTAGTCAAAAACTACATTTTTCTGTGTTTTATATATATTTTCACACTATGGGTTTGGAGTAATACTGTAAAATTGTGAAAATGATGATAATGCCCCTTTAGTGTAAAAGCTGTTTGAAAAGACTGCCTGAAATTTCAGTCTGTTTTGTTGGGATGGAGTTTTGGCATGCCTGGTGACATCACCAAGCGGTAAATGAGTTAATAGACCAATAAGAAAGAGTTCTAAACCTCTCTGCCAATAACATAATTGTTCCCTTTCCCACTCAGACCACACCCAGACAGTCCTTGCTAAGAATCTATTTTTGTTTCTTGTTGACCATTTCAAATGAAAACTATCACAGTTAGGCACTTCATTGTTACTCAGAAATGATTTGATATTGAGATAAAAACGGCTGTATTGGGCCTTTAACATGTCTGGTACTTTCTGGATTGTAAAATTTAGACTTTTTTTTCAAAAAATCTCTAATCACAGGATAAAGTACTACTCATCATGTTTTGACCACTGCCATTGTAGTAGAATGAACATGAAATGGAATTAATGACTAGGCTACATAAGGTTTAGTTCTCTAGAGGCTGAAGTATTCTTTTTGATCACAGAACAAACCTTCTCAAGTTTGGCCCTCACACTGTAACGTAAGACAACACTTACATCTAACAGCAGGCTTGGTATCTATAAGCAAGCTTTTCCAGTGCCCCGCCATAAAACTGTTTCAGGCAATTTCAACGCTTAATCATCTATTTACAGGACTGTTGCCATTTATTTGTACTTACGTCTCGGACGGAAACAGAAACGCCACATTTACTACGTCCTGAGCCAAGAAAACAAGCAAACGGTTGAAATAGGAGCTGTTTTGTAACTTTATCAAAGTGTCGGCGTGCTGGCTGGGTCCTGGGAGAACGCCATAATAAAAGATAATGGTTGTGTTATTGTTATTGGTAATCACAGTAAATGAGCTCTAGGGGGACTCGTAGACGAGGGAGGGAGAAGGGAGAAGGGGGAGGCGGAGGGAGAAAAGGGTTATGGTTATGGCTGGCGATATGAAACAACATATTGAAGTGTTTTATCAGGAAACCATCATCATTAATCATGCATGAGGGCGGCCCTGACATCCCTGCGGCAGATTCAAAATGATACCCGTTGCCAGAGGATGGGAGGGGAACGGATTTCGAGTTGGGGGTGTTGGGGTTTGGGGGTTCAACAGTTATCTAAGGGCGTTTTCAATCTCCTTCCTCAGTATCAGGCCTCCACAGGTCCATCTTGACCCAGAATACTGAAGATTTGTTCCAGGTAGAACCCTTTTTGATTCGAGGTAGAGCTGTTTTGGGTTCCATGTAGAGCCTTATGTGGAAAGGGTTCTACATGGATCCAAAAAGGGTTCTTCAAATATTCTATGGAATATTCTATGGGGACAGCCAAAGAACACTTTTAGGTTCCAAATAGGGAGAGTTTTTTTCTTCTAAGAATATAGGTAAGGGAACATTGCATTGGACTTCAATTATGGTCCAGTATACCGTCTCTTTTTAAAAGAATTATCAGATGTGCATCTTAACCCAGAATACAAAATATTCATCATATTCTAAGTGAACAATGGACAATGAATGTCCACTTTGTTCATTGTATACCGTCTATATTTCAAGGCACTATCAGACATGCATCTTTGTCCCATTTCCGTTGGATGAAACGGGCACATCAGAGATCAGACAGCCTCATGAGTCATACCGTATTTCTGGTACTTTATACTTGAGGCTATAAAGGGACACTGGTCTTGCTCCAGTATAGCCTGGTTAATAAGGGGTTATTTCCATATCCTCTCAGGGGGAGAGAGACTGTTCCAGTGCAGTGCCAAATCCCTGAATACAATAGGAGCTGGAGCCCAGAATCCGATCCAGTATCGCTATTTCCCAGAACATTTCTTTGCAATATGCCCAGAGAGGAAAGTCTATACAGAAGTACTTAAACATTAGAATTTTGAAATGTCCATGACATTCTTACGTTAAGCCAAATCTCATTGCACGTTTAAATCTGAACGAGTGCAGTGGACTGAAAAGTGTTTCACATACTCAGACTTTAAGAGGCAGAGGTGATAAAACAACAGAATTGTAATGGTGACATGTAAATAGTGGGATCCGTTGTGGGATCTTTTGATCTCAGTAGGTGAATATCACTGCACTCTCCCGGGCCCTGTTGATCGAATGGTCCTCAGTTGCTGCATAAAATCATTGATTCAAAGTAATAATAATAATAATACATTTCATTTGTATCGAGCTTTGAATTTTTAATTTTTTTTTATTTAACCTTTATTTAACCAGGTAGGCAAATTGAGAACACGTTCTCATTTACAATTGCGACCTGGCCAAGATAAAGCAAAGCAGTTCGACACATACAACAA
Source organism: Salvelinus alpinus (assembly GCF_045679555.1). Taxonomy (NCBI): domain Eukaryota; kingdom Metazoa; phylum Chordata; class Actinopteri; order Salmoniformes; family Salmonidae; genus Salvelinus; species Salvelinus alpinus. Next base: position 24,954,998 of record NC_092088.1, read on the forward strand.
CACATAGTTACACATGGAGTAAAACAAACATATAGTCAATGATACAGTGAAAAAAAAAAATAAGTCTATATACAATGTGAGCAAGTGAGGTGAGATAAGGGAGGTGAAGGCAAACAAATAAATGTATAAATAAATAAAAATATAAAAAGGCCATGGTGGCGAAGTAAATACAACACAGCAAGTAAAATAAAAAATAAAAACACTGGAATGGTTGGTTTGCAGTGGAAGAAAGCGCAAAGTAGAGACAGAAATAATGGGGTGCAAAGGAGCAAAATAAATAAATAAATACAGTAGGTAAAGAGGTAGTTGTTTGGGCTAAATTATAGATGGGCTATGTACAGGTGCAGTAATCTATGAGCTGCTCTGACAGCTGGTGCTTAAAGCTAGTGAGGGAGATAAGTGTTTCCAGTTTCAGAGATTTTTGTAGTTCGTTCCAGTCATTGGCAGCAGAGAACTGGAAGGAGAGGCGGCCAAAGGAAGAATTGGTTTTGGGGGTGACCAGAGAGATAAACCTGCTGGAGCGCGTGCTACAGGTAGGTGTTGCTATGGTGACCAGCGAGCTGAGATAAGGGGGGACTTTACCTAGCAGGGTCTTGTAGATGACCTGGAACCAGTGGGTTTGGCGACGAGTATGAAGCGAGGGCCAGCCAACGAGAGTGTACAGGTCGCAGTGGTGGGTAGTATATGGGGCTTTGGTGACAAAACGGATGGCACTGTGATAGACTGCATCCAATTTATTGAGTAGGGTTTTGGAGGCTATTTTGTAAATGACATCACCGAAGTCGAGGATTGGTAGGATGGTCAGTTTTACAAGGGTATGTTTGGCAGCATGAGTGAAGGATGCTTTGTTGCGGAATAGGAAGCCAATTCTAGATTTAACTTTGGATTGGAGATGTTTGGAGGAGAGTTTACAGTCTAACCAGACACCTAACCAGACACCTAGGTATTTGTAGTTGTCCACATATTCTAAGTCAGAGCCGTCCAGAGTAGTGATGCTGGACAGGCGGGCAGGTGCAGGCAGCGATCGGTTGAAGAGCATGCATTTAGTTTTACTTGTATTTAAGAGCAATTGGAGGCCACGGAAGGAGAGTTGTATGGCATTGAAGCTCGCCTGGAGGGTTGTTAACACGGTGTCAAAAGAAGGGCCAGAAGTATACAGAATAGTGTCGTCTGCGTAGAGGTGGATCAGAGAATCACCAGCAGCAAGAGCGACATCATTGATGTATACAGAGAAGAGAGTCGGTCCAAGAATTGAACCCTGTGGCACCCCCATGGAGACTGCCAGAGGCCCGGACAACAGACCCTCCGATTTGACACACTGAACTCGATCAGAGAAGTAGTTGGTGAACCAGGCGAGGCAATCATTAGAGAAACCAAGGCTGTCGAGTCTGCCGATGAGGATGTGGTGATTGACAGAGTCAAAAGCCTTGGCCAGGTCAATGAATACGGCTGCACAGTATTGTTTCCTATCGATGGCGGTTAAGATATCGTTTATGACCTTGAGCGTGGCTGAGGTGCACCCATGACCAGCTCTGAAACCAGATTGCATAGCGGAGAAGGTATGGTGGGATTCGAAATGGTCGGTAATCTGTTTGTTGACTTGGCTTTCGAAGACCTTAGAAAGGCAGGGTAGGATAGATATAGGTCTGTAGCTGTTAGGGTCAAGAGTGTCCCCCCCTTTGAAGAGGGGGATAACCGCAGCTGCTTTCCAATCTTTGGGAATCTCAGACGACACGAAAGAGAGGTTGAAAAGGCTAGTAATAGGGGTGGCAACAATTTCAGCAGATAGTTTTAGAAAGAAAGGGTCCAGATTATCTAGCCCGGCTGATTTGTAAGGGTCCAGCTTTTGCAGCTCTTTTAGAACATCAGCTGACTGTATTTGGGAGAAAGAGAAATGGGGAAGGCTTGGGCGAGTAGCAGAGGGGAGGGCAGTGCTGTTGTCCGGGGTAGGGGTAGCCAGGTGGAAAGCATGGCCAGCCGTAGAAAAATGCTTATTGAAATTCTCAATTATAGTGGATTTGTCGGTGGTGACAGTGTTTCCTATCTTCAGAGCAGTTGGAAGCTGGGAGGAGGTGTTCTTATTCTCCATGGACTTTACAGTGTCCCAGATTTTTTTTGAATTTGTGTTGCAGGAAGCAAATTTCTGCTTGAAAAAGCTAGCCTTGGCTTTTCTAACTGCCTGTGTATACTGGTTTCTAGCTTCCCTGAAAAGTTGCATATCACGGGGGCTGTTCGATGCTAATGCAGAACGCCATAGGATGTTTTTCTGTTGGTTAAGGGCAGTCAGGTCAGGAGAGAACCAAGGGCTATATCTGTTCCTGGTTCTAAATTTCTTGAATGGGGCATGCTTATTCAAGATGGTGAGGAAGGCATTTAAAAAAAATGTCCAGGCATCCTCTACTGACGGGATGAGATCAATATCCTTCCAGGATACCTCGGCCAGGTCGATTAGAAAGGCCTGCTCGCTGAAGTGTTTCAGGGAGCGTTTGACAGTGATGAGTGGAGGTCGTTTGACCGCTGACCCATTACGGATGCAGGCAATGAGGCAGTGATCGCTGAGATCTTGGTTGAAAACAGCAGAGGTGTATTTGGAGGGCAAGTTTGTTAGGATGATATCTATGAGGGTACCCGTGTTTACGGAATTGGGGTGGTACCTGGTAGGTTCATTGATAATTTGTGTGAGATTGAGGGCATCAAGCTTAGATTGTAGGGTGGCTGGGGTGTTAAGCATGTTAAAATTTAGGTCGCCTAGCAGCACGAGCTCTGAAGATAGATGGGGGGCAATCAGTTCACATATAGTGTCCAGAGCACAGCTGGGGGCAGAGGGTGGTCTATAGCAGGCGGCAACGGTGAGAGACTTGTTTTTAGAGAGGTGGATTTTTAAAAGTAGAAGTTCAAATTGTTTGGGAACAGACCTGGATAGTAAAACAGAACTCTGCAGGCAATCTTTGCAATAGATTGCAACACCGCCCCCTTTGGCCGTTCTATCTTGTCTGAAAATCTTGTAGTTGGGGATGAAAATGTCAGAATTTTTGGTGGTCTTTCTAAGCCAGGATTCAGACACGGCTAAAACATCCGGGTTGGCAGAGTGTGCTAAAGCAGTGAACAAAACAAACTTAGGGAGGAGGCTTCTAATGTTAACATGCATGAAGCCAAGGCTATTACGGTTACAGAAGTCATCAAAAGAGAGCGCCTGGGGAATAGGAGTGGAGCTAGGTACTGCATGGCCTGGATTCACCTCTACATCACCAGAGGAACAGAGGAGGAGTAGGATAAGGGTACGGCTAAAAGCTATGAGAATTGGTCGTCTAGAACTTCTAGAGCAGAGAGTAAAAGGACGTTTCTGGGGGCGATAAAATAGCTTAAAGGAATAATGTACAGACAAAGGTATGGTAGGATGTGAATACAGTGGAGGTAAACCTAGGTATTGAGTGATGATGAGAGAGATATTGTCTCTAGAAACATCATTGAAACCAGGTGATGTCATCGCATATGTGGGTGGTGGAACTGTGAGGTTGGATATGGTATAGTGAGCAGGGCTAGAGGCTCTACAGTGAAATAAGCCAATAAACACTAACCAGAACAGCAATGGACAAGGCATATTTACATTAAGGAGAGGCATGCTTAATCGAGTGATCAATAAGGGTCCAGTGAGTAGAGGTTGGTTGGGGTCACGGCGATCCAGACAGCTGGCCGGGTAGATGGCTATCGGTAGCGAGATAGCATAGTATGGAAGTCTATTTGGAGATACCTCGTGCGTTTCCGTCGGTAGGTTAGTGGGGTTCCGTGTGGTAGAGGGGATCAATCCAAATTGGCAAAATAGATATAGTGACCCAAGAAAAAAAAGAAAAATAATAATAATAATAATAATTGTCCGATATACTTATTCAGATAGCAGCCGGTAAGACAGCTAACGGTTAGCGGGCCCCAGATGAGCGTTCAGGTAACGTCGGGACGGAGGTGCCAGTTGGATAACTCCCTCGGGCAGATAACGTCGGCAGTCAGTCGTGAAGGCCCGGCGGGGCTCCGTATCTGCAGCAACAACAAAACAAAAAAAACGGGTCCGGATAGGTGACTGTAGCCCAGGAATGGCTGATGGAACTCCTCAGCTGGCTAGCTCCGGAATGATTTGAGTTTGCTCCGGGATCGACGTAAGCCAATAGTCACACGGTTTGCAGCTAGCTAGCTGCAAATGTCCAGAGCCTGCGGCTGAAATCCGGGGAAACTGAGAGAAAAAAAAAGTCCCGGAATGCTCCGGTCCGAGTCGCGTTGCACAAAAGTGCCGGTAGATTATCGAGCTAAAGGAATAGCTGATGACCACAAAACGTGGGCAGCTGAGACACCAACGCTAGCCAGCAGACCGGCTAATTTCTGGGCAGCTACAGATTAGCTTCTGGCTAGCTATCGGATAGCTTCTGGTTAGCTTTCTGGCTAGCTTCTGAATTAGCCCCTGGCTAGCTTCCACGGTGGATTTTCAGATTTGAGGTAAATAATACTTTTTTGTAATTGGTGAAGCGGGTTGCAGGAAAGCTTTTGCAGGAAAGCTTTTGTAGTTGAGTTCTTGGATAATAAAATATATAAAAGATAATACAATTTTATTTTATTTAAAAACAACAATAATAATATAAACAATCCAAAACACAGAACATTCTAAGCGGACAATCAAACCTATATACAGATGTCGTCAGATCCGGTGGACAGGAGAACCGGATTAACATAGGTCCATGAAAGCTTTTCTGAAAAGTTCCGATTTTAGCTGTGCTTTAAACGAGGCCAGAGACTCTGCAGCCCTGACAGTGACTGGAAGTGCGTTCCACAGCCGAGGAGCCACACAACTGAAAGCCCTGTCACCCATACTTTTTAGTCTACTGCAGGGCTCCTGAAGGTAGACGGACCTGGAGGAGCAAAGGGTGCGTGTGGGGCAGCAGGGTAGAATGAGGTCAGACCGGTACTTGGGTCCAGAGTTGTGGATAGCTTGGTAGGTGTGAACCAGGATTTTAAAGTCAATGCGTGAGCATATGGGGAGCCAGTGGAGGTTGGACAGCTCTGGAGTGATGTTACAGGGGGAAGGGTGGTGTATGTAATGATAAAACAGCACCCAATAAATCATGTTTTTTTTTATAGCTTTGTTCTGAAACAATTAAAGAGTGTGTATAAGAGTGTGGCACCAACTCAAACTGTGTATTAGGACATGGGGTGGGATGTGTGCCATGCGTTAGGGTCTGACTGATTTCAAAGGCTTTCTTCTCCAGGCCTCTTCTCCGCTCGGTGCCGCTCTGTCTTCTGGGATACCTCCCTGTTGACAGCTCACTCACATGACGTCTTTACTTGGATGTCAGAAGTGAAACAGACCCCCTTTTATCCAACCAATATATTTACATACACTCACTCACTCACTCATTCACACACACACACATACACACACACGCAAGCTGTGTTCGAATACTCATATTAACCGCACTATTTGTGATGTAAATTGAGTATGTAGTATGCTTATTGGTCATAGTATGGATATAGTTAGTATGCCAAAAGTTCCCGGATGTTGTACTACATTCGCCAAAATATGAAAGATACAAGCAGTGGACACTATTTACGTGCTTTTAGGGCCCATACTGTAATTCTTCAGAAAATGGGCGTGGTTTCACAACATGTGCAAATTTGAAGAAAATGGCAGAAAATATGCAGCCGAAGTTTGACGAGAGGAATACAAATTCATTGCTTTAACTTATTATGACAAATGTTAAGAAAATGTTAAGCAATGTAATAAAGTAATTACTTTTCATACATTACACGTTATGTTGGCTGACAATTTGTTAGCTACGCTATCCTTACGAACCGCATAGCATTACAGTATGTACCAGTATGTTAGCTAGTTACTGTCCTAACGTTAGTTGGCTACTAATCCATCGAACTTGCCAGGCAGTATATTAATGAAATGCTATCTAACTAACTACCCAACGTTTATTGATTTGATTATTCACGTCATTCTTAGCTAAGTAGTGTAGTCGTTGTGAGTTCTCAATGGACATTGCTAATTCTGTCTATTTACTCCGATTTCAGAATGTACCAGAGCGCCGAATAACTGAAGGATTTACGAAGGCTCGACACCCGTTGAATATGGCCAGTGTCAGTAAACATCAGCAAAAAAAAAGCGTAATTAAATTGTTACAGTTACTCGCTCGGTTTAACCCTACTTCTCGTCCAGCTCCTCTGAATTTCCATGCAATCTGACAACGCTCTGGATTTGCGCACTCTGGCACTCCAGATTTGAATTTACGAACACACCCGGAATTGTAAAGTGTCTCCCTAGTCATTTGTTATGCTAACAAGCTAGCAAGAGGTTGCATAGCAACAGCATTAGCTTCCGGTAGACAGGCTACGCGCTAGTACGCTCAACTGGAAGATAGTTTGTTTACAGTATACTAAAATGAACTTATAGTATGTAGTATATACTCATTAAGTATGTAGTATACAGTATGTTAGTATGGGTATTCGAACACAGGTACAGTTTCTTTCCCCCTGCGTACACTTTCTCCCTCCCTCTCTCTTTAGACACATGCGCACACACATGTACACACAGACTCACACACAGACTCGCACACAAACGCCATTTCTCCCTCTATCTCCATATTACGTAAGTGGACACACACGCACACGCACACACACACACACACATTGTGATGGTTAGCATTTTGTTAGGGGGAGGCTAATGCCAAGCGCTAATTCCTCTGAATTGTGTACAAAAGGGAATAGAAGAGAAGGAAGCTCAAGTCAAAGTCTCGGTGGAAAAAATCAGGGCGATGCCCGAGGGGCCCAAGTGTAAAGTGGTTTTGGATGGAGCACTGGCCCACTCATTTGGTTCGAATTTGTTTTAATATTCCTTTCTTTTTCTTTCTTCTACTCCTCAAAGCTGTCAGTTCAAACGTGAGGGACAAATTAGGGAGTTAGAGAACACAGTAATGACTCGCTTAGATCTCCTTCCACGGGTTCTAGATGCACATATGGCCTTGTGATAATGTTGTTGGATTCTTATAGAATTGTGTTTTATTGTTGTGTAATAAAATTGGTCCTGCATGAAGAAAAAAAACAATTTGGTTTGAGCGCACTATTCAGATACATAACACTTAACTTGAATTCATATTATTTGGCATATTTTGTTTTTTTCAATCTTCATTGTAAATGTTTAGAATAAATATAGTTGCTAGCAGCATTAAATTGTGTATCTCTGGGATGAGCTTTGCGTAGATATCTCATGCTATACATCAATAGATGGGCCAGTGTAAAGGGGAGAACACATTTCCGCTTCTCTGCGAGTGGGCGACTCTTTCTTACACACACATGCACGCACGCAGAGCAGAGTGTGGATGCTGTGGCTGCAGCCAGGATATTTATGAGGCTGGCTCCCTCTTGTCCTGCGTCCCAGACTCACTCAGGTTTCCACCCAAAACCTCAATTCAGCAGAGAGAGAGAGAGATGGGGGGGGGGGGGGGGGGGGTTAGATAGGAGAAGAGGAGGGACAGAGAGAGAGGGGGGGGTAAAGAGCAAGTGAGGGGGAGGACAGCAAGTGAGGGGGGTGGGTGTACAGAACGGGTCCAAGGAAGGGAGAAGGGGAGAGTGAGAAAGTAAACTTGTGGTTTGAAAATGGTTTGGGAAACAAGATACAAGGGACGAGAGACTCAAGTAGCAATCAACCCCCTCTTCTTCTCTTCCCTCCCATTCCAACCGAATACAATTTAAAGTGATCCTGATCATGAGACACTGGGCAACTATACCTGCAGTACTGGCCATACCATGTTCAAGCATGAACATTGAACATTCTATTACTGAACTAATTAGTCCACCCCTCATTCCCCCTCTCTTTCTTGCCATCATCTCCCCTTCTCCTATTCCTGTGTCTCCCTCTACCGTCCTCAACTCCCTCCTTACCTCTCTCGCTCTCTTTTTCTCTCTCCCTCTCTCTATCTCTCTCCTAACCCAATCACCCCTTCCCCCTGATCTCTTCTTTCTCGCCCTCCTATTCCTCTCTCCCATTTTTTCTCCTGCTTCCCTCGACTTGCCCTCTCTCTCTCTCTCTCTCTCACCCTCCTTCCTTCATTCCAACCCAATCTCCCTTTTCCTTCCACCCTCCCTTCGCCGCCCTCTCACACTCTCACACCTACTGTATTTTCTCACCGTGTGTATGTGAGTGTTTGCCTGCCTGCCTTCCTTGTGTGTGTGTGAGTGTGTAGATGCGAGCGGGCTTGCCTGTCTGCATGTTTTGTCTGTCTGTCTGTCTACCTGCCTGCCTCCCTGCTTGGTTGTGTGTGTGGTGTGTGTGCGTGTGTGTGTGTGTGTGTGTGTGTGTGTGTGTGTGTGTGTGTGTGTGTGTGTGTGTGTGTGTGTGTGTGTGTGTGTGTGTGTGTGTGTGTGTGTGTGTGTGTGTGTGTGTGTGTGTGTGTGTGTGTGTGTGTGTGTGTGTGTGTGTTCCCACCCCAGGGATGGTGTCCATTCCAGTTAGTCTTTCATTTCCCCTAGCAGCTCGGTACAATAACACTCTGACACCTCCTTATTTATCTGACTGTGGATGGCGGGGCCTCAGACTTTACTTTGGACTCTTGGGGGGCCCAATGGAGACAGGAGCCACAAGACATTAGGGGTGGTAGACGGTAGTCTACGCTGGAGTCATGGGGCCCATGTGGGACTCCCTCTCAGTTCCTCCTCTCAGAATTACGCCCGTGGCACTTAGAGCACCCCGGCACCACCGGCACCAGCATCGGCGCCCGGGGTCCGTGAGAGAATCCGCCAACTGGTGGCGGTCGTCAGCCGAGTCAATGGCCGGGGTCGCCCCCCCCCCTGGGCGGCTGGCATATGGCGGATTGGGGGAGACTGAGGAGAGACTGGGGGAGACGGAGGGAGATCCAGGCGAGACCCCTTTGGTGTGGCACACACACACACACACAGGAGCCCTGGAGCCACTCAGGCTAGGCCCCATTCGCCGCGGGAGACGCTGTGTTGAAAAGCCGAGAGAGATAGAAAGCGAGAGAGTGGGAGAGATAGAGAGAGAAATAGAGGGTGAGATAGGGGAGCGAGGGAGAGAGAGAGAGACAACTCAAATCCCCTCCTGAGAATGCCCAATCGCACATCCCCATGGCGACTCACTGCTGTCTCTGCTCATCAAAATTTGGGAGATTTATCCCCGCCCCCCCGCCCCTCTCCCCCCAACACACACACACACACACACACACACACACATACTGAACAGGTGGCAGGCCTTGCTCTGCTCAGCAGGGCCCTTCAAAGGTTAAACATACAGAGGAGCGCGGGGCTCTTTCTTTGGCCTTCTCCCTAGGGGGAGAGAGAGAGAGTGGGATGGAGAGAGAGAGAGGGAGGGAGGGAGGGAAGGGAGGAGAGAGAGAGAGAGAGAGAGAGAGAGAGAGAGAGAGAGAGAGAGAGAGAGAGAGAGAGAGAGAGAGAGAGAGAGAGAGAGAGAGAGAGAGAGAGAGAGAGAGAGAGAGAGAGAGAGAGAGAGAGAGAGAGAGAGAGAGAGAGAGAGAGAGAGAGAGAGAGAGAGAGAGAGAGAGAGAGAGAGAGAGAGAGAGAGAGAGAGATTCTCAGCTAATGTTAAAAGGTCCTGGGCTAACTCTGCTCTATGTCTTGGCCATGTCTTTCTTGTCACCATGCTGTCACCATCACCATGCTGTACGGATGGCTTCTTTCTCTCTCTCTCTCTCTCTCTCTCTCTCTCTCTCTCTCTCTCTCTCTCTCTCTCTCTCTCTCTCTCTCTCTCTCTCTCTCTGTCTCTCTCTCTGCTTGGCTCTTGTACTAATGCTGCCAAGCTAGGGGTGGACAACTGTTCGATCAGATCTGGGATCAGTTTGGCTTAGGGCATAGAATACATGATAAAATCTTACAATGCCACATGATCACACAAAACACAGGGTCCTATAATGACTCTATGCGTTGGCAGTCGTGGAAATGCATCCCTTTACTACCCATTGCATGCTGTCAAGGTCTACAACAAATCTTACGAATTGCATCTTCCCAAACCTAAGATCTTATCTAAGCTCATAGTTATTTTTCTCTTCAGGTTTTAGATTTCAAATCTGGCAATGGGCTGCCTCACGCTCTCTGCATACTGTATCCACCAGAATATAATCTATGATGATGATGACGATGATGACGATGCTGATGGTGTGTGTGTGTGTGTTTGTGTCGAATAAAATAAAATGGAAGTTTATTGGTCGCGTACACAGTTTAGCAGATGTTATAGCGGGCGCAGCGAAATGCTTATGTTACTAGCTCCTAACAGTGCAGTAAAATGTCAAACAAGTACGCAAATTTCTGTATTTTTGTATTTTTTTACAACCTTGTTATTTTTTGGTGCTACGTTGTATTGATTACCGCGTTGTTGGGTTTGATGCTTGCAAGAAAGGCCTTTCACTGTACTTTTGCACGTGACATTATAAAAACTTGAAATTTGAAATAGCACTGTAACAGTAATCCAAATACAATCTAGACAAGCTATACTAAGAATGATCTATACAGAAGTATATATATTACAGTGAGCTGTCAAGAATCCAGTATATAAATACATATGCGGTGTGTGTAAACAGTGTAACGAAAACGCAATGTACAGTAGTAGAACTCATAGAATGAGCTATGTTGAAAATACACATATTTAATAACACAGTACAGAACCCCATGGCAAAATGGATAGAATTGCGGTAATTTAGCTTCGGAATATAAATACACTATATATAGAAAATTATTATATACAAATTAGTGGATTTGGCTATTTCAGCCACACCCGTTGCTGACAGGTTTATAAAATCGAGCACAGAGGCATGCAATCTCCATAGACAAACATTGGCAGTAGAATGGCCCGTACTGAAGAGCTCAGTGACTTTCGACATTGCACCGTCATAGGATGCCACCTTTCCAACAAGTCAGTACCTAAAATGTCTGCCCTGCTAGAGCCCTGGCCTCAACCCCATCGAACACCTTTGGGATGAATCAGAACACCGACTGCCATCCAGGCCTAATTGTCCAACATCGGTGCCCGACCTCACGAATGGTCTTGTAGCTGAATGGAAGCAAGTCCCCGTAGCAATGTTCCAACATCTAGTGGAAAGCCTTCCCAGAAGAGTGGAGACTGTTATAGCAGCACAGGGGGACCAACTCCATATTAATGCCCATGATTTTGGAATGAGATGTTTGACACGCAGGTGTCCACATACTTTGTATATATGTATGTGAATGGTGTGTATAGACAGTTTGGACAATATGGGAATAGCAAAGGTGTGTAAACCAGTAGTTATAGGATGAGCTATGACTAGAATACAGTATATACATATAAAGTGTGTGTGTGTGTGTGTGTGTGTGTGTGTGTGTGTGTGTGTGTGTGGGTGTGGGTGTGGGTGTGGGTGTGTGTGGGTGTGTGTGTGTGTGCGCGTGCGTCCTTGTGTCTGCACGTAAACATGTGTATGTGGTGTCTGTGTGTTTTGTCTGCAGTTTGTTGTGTTGCCACGCCAACCCCTGTGTGTCTGTGGCTGTGGGTCAGAGGGTTAGTGTGGCTCTGCGTTGCCTATAAGCAGATAAGAGCCAGCGGGGGAAACTATGTGAATCCTAGTAACACTGCCCTCTCCCTCCCTATCTCCCTCCCTCCCTCCCTATCCAGCCTGCCTGCCTCCAGTCTGTCTGGTGCCAAGAGTCAGATTTCAGAATTTCCTTCTACAAGCCACATTTAGAGTCAGCCAGGAGAGTCCACACATCCCCTTGCCCCCTCACTCATTTTCACTCTTTCTCTCTCTCTGGCTCTCTTTCTCTCTCTGTCTCTCTCGCTCTATCTCTCTCTGGCTTTCATTTTTGCTCTCTCGCTCTCCTGCCCTTTCTGGCTGTTTCTACCTTGCTCTCTCTCTCGCTCTACCTTTGTTTCCCCCTTTCTCTGTCAGTAGTTGAGCTACACTTGTTTCTTGGAAACCATACACAAAATGTATCATTTTACCAAATATTTAGGAAGAGATCATCATTTCATGGAGACTGTGAAGGAAGAAACCACATGGAAAAAGTGTTAAGCAAGTTAGGTCCAAAAAACACTGACTTTCACCAAGTCAAATAAATGTATTGTGTTAGAGGTTTCATGATGCTTGTATCTAAACAAAAGTAGATAATTTAACCTCCCTGGTACCAGTGGGACAATAGCATCCCACCACGACAACAGCCAGTGAAATTGCAGGGTGACAAATTCAAAACAACAGAAATCCCATAATTAAAATTCCTCAAACATACAAGTATTATACACCATTTTAAAGATAAACTTCTTGTAAATCCAACCACAGTGTCCGATTTCAAAAAGGCTTTACGGCGAAAGCACACCATGCGATTATGTTAGGTCAGCGCCTAATCACAGAAAACCATACAGCCATTTTCCAGCCAAGGAGAGGGCTCACAAAAGTCAGAAATAGCGATTAAATTAATCACTAACCTTTGATGATCTTCATCAGATGGCACTCACAGGACTTCATGTTACACAATAAATGTGTGTTTTGTTCGATAAAGTTAATCTTTATGTCCAAAAACCTCAGTTGAAATTGGCACGTTATGTACAGTAATCATTGTCTCAAACAAACATGCGGTGAAATTTCAGAGAGCCACATCAAATTACAGAAATACTCATCATAAAAATTGATGAAAAATACAAGTTTTATACATAGGATTAAAGATAACCGTCTTGTTAATCCAGCCGCTGTGTCAGATTTCAAAAAGGCTTGACGGCGAAAGCACACCATGCGATTATGTTAGGTCAGCGCCTAGCCGCAGAAAACCATACAGACGTTTTCCAACCAAGGAGAGGTGTCACAAAAGTCAGAAATAGCGTTAAAAGGTATCACTTACCTTTGATGATCTTCATCTGGTGGCACTCCCAGGTCTCCATGTTAGACAATAAATGTCCCTCTTTATGTCCAAAAACCTCAGTTTTGTTGGTGCGTTTAGTTCAGTAATCCAAAGGCACAAAGTGCGCTCTCAACATCCAGACGAAAAGTCGAAAAAGTACAATAAAAGTTCGTAGAAACATGTCAAACGATGTTTAAAATCAATCCTCAGGTTGTTTTTGTCATGAATAATAAATAATATTTCAACTGGACAAAAGCTTCGTCAATAGAAAAGTTGAAACAAGAAATGCGCACTCCCGATGACGAGCTGGACTAATTTCTGGAAATGTCCACTGTCCATTCATTGAAAGTGCTGTATCTCCCTCATTTTTCAGAGTAAAAGCCTGAAACAATACCTGTAGAAGAAGCCATAGCGATCGTGAACGGAGTCCTAAGTCTTTGTATGGTGGATAGGCTTTCAATGGAAAAACAGCCTTTCAAAATAATAGTACTTCCTGGATGGATTTTCCTCAACTTTTCGCCTGACATATCAGTTCTGTTATACTCACATACATTATTTTTAACGGTTTTGGAAACTTTAGAGTGTTTTCTATCCAAATCTACCAATTATATGCATATCCTAGCTTCTGGGCCTGAGTAGCAGGCAGTTTAATTTGGGCACGCTTTTCATCCAAAATTCCGAAATTCCTACCCTAGTGAAGTTAAGAGTGTTTTATACATCAGTTGGCCTCTCTGTAAGCTTCAATATGAGGTCATAAACCTAGCATGAAAGTGCACCCTTATAGCTGCGTGGGCTAATATAGTCAAAATGTGGGGTAAGTTGAGCCAATGGCCATGGGGTAAGGTGAACCAAAGCATGAGCCAATGGCAAGTTGAACAAAATGAAGTGTTTTCTTCCCATGTGTAATTCAAGGCATTATCGCTGGGTTATGAGGTAACAACAGGGCCTATGTTACAAAGTGTTTGTTCGGTGTTACGCTTGTGTTAAAATATGATTCAAATGATTAAAAGACAAAAAGTGATTGTGATTCTGTTGAATTGTATTTGGGAAATTATGACAGACATGGTTTTAAGAAGTTAGTGGTAATATTTCATTCGGTACAGAAATTTGTCGGCGGCTTAACTTACCCTGTCCCGTGGCTCAAGTTGTGCCAAGAGACCACTTTTTTTGGACAAGCTATGTTTTCAAAACTGTAATGTGTACATGAATACTGATTACAGGATACATTCTGAAATATATGTAGATACAGTTGAAATCTGAAGTTTACATACACTTAGGTTGTAGTCATTAAAACTCATTTTTCAACCACTCCACAAGTTTCTTGTTAATAACCTCTTATGTAAGGTGGCAGTATTTTCACGTCCGGATGAAAAGCGTGCCCATAGTAAACTGCCCGTTACTCAGGCCCAGAAGCTAGAATATGCATAATTAGTAGATTTGGATAGAAAATACTCTAAAGTTTCCAAAACTGTTAAAAATAATGTCTGTGAGTATAACAGAACTCATATGGCAGGCAAAAACCTGAGAAAAATCCATGGTGGGGAAGTGGGGAATCAGTTTGTAGTTTTTCAAGTGATTGCCTATCCAATATACAGTGTCTATGGGGTCAGATTGCACTTCCTACGGCTTCCACTAGAGGTCAACAGTCTTTAGAACGTTGTTTCAGGCTTCTACTATGAAAGGAGAGCGAATAAGAGCTGTTTGAATCAGGGGTCTGGCAGAAAGCCTTTAGTTTAGTCACGCGTGCGGCCGTGAGCACAAGCTCCGTTCCCTTTCATTTCTAATGACAAAGGAATTGTCCGGTTGGAATATTATTGAAGATTTATGATAAAAACATCCTAAAGATTGATTCTGTACATCGTTTGACATGTTTCTACAAACTGTAATGGAACTTTTTTGACTTTTCGTCTGGACAAATGCGCCTTGTGCATTTGGATTACTGGACTAAACGCGCAAACTTTATCGAGCAAAACAAACATTTATTGTGGAACTGGGATTCCTGGGAGTCCATTCCGATGAAGATCATCAAAGGTAAGTGAATATTTATAATGCTATTTCTGACTTTTGTTGACTCCACAACATGGCGGGTATCTGTATGGCTGAGCGATGTACTCAGATTATCGCACGGTGTGCTTTTGCCGTAAAGTTTTTTGAAATCTGACACAGCGGTTGCATTAAGGAGAAGTATATCTTTAATTCTATGCATAACACTTGTATCTTTCCTCAACGTTTATGATGAGTATTCCTGTAAATTGATGTGGCTCTCTGCAAAATCACCGGATGTTTTGGAGACAAAACATACATGTATTGTGTAACATGAAGTCCTATGAGTGTCATCTGATGAAGATTATCTAAGGTTAGTGATTAATTTTATCTCTATTTCTGCTTTTTGTGACTCCTCTCTTTGGCTGGAAAATGGCTGTGTTTTTTGTGACTAGGCGCTGACCTAACATAATCGCATGGTATGCTTTCGTCGTAAAGTCTTTTTGAAATCGTTCACTGTGGTGGGATTAACAACAAGTTTATCTTTAAAATGGTGTATAATACTTGTATGTTTGAGGAATTCTAATTATGAGATTTCTGTTGTTTGAATTTGGCGCCCTGCACTTTCACTGGCTGTTGTCAAATCGATCCTGTTAACGGGATTTCAGCCGTAAGAAGTTTTAACAAACTATAGTTTTGGCAAGTCGGTTAGGACATCTATTTTGTGGATGACACAAGTAATTTTTCCAACAATTGTTTACAGACAGATTATTTCACTTATAATTCACTGTATCACAATTCCAGTGGGTCAGAAGTTTACATACACTAAGTTGACTGTGCCTTTAAACAGCTTGGAAAATTCCAGAATATTATATCATGGCTTTAGAAGCTTCTGATAGGCTAATTGACATATTTGAGTCAATTGGAGGTGTACCTGTGGATGTATTTCAAGGCCTACCTTCAAACTCAGTGCCTCTTTTCTTGACATCATGGGAAAATCAAAAGAAATCAGCCAAGACCTCAGAAGTTTTTTGTAGAACTCCACAAGGTTACTCTTTTGGAGCATGCCTGAAGGTACCACGTTCATCTGTAATAATAATAGTACACAAGTATAAACACCATGGGACCACGCAGCCTTCATACCGCTCAGGAAGGAGACACGTTCTGTCTCATAGAGATGAATGTACTTTGGTGCAAAAAGTGCAAATCAATCCCAGAACAACAGCAAAGGACCTTGTGAAGATGCTGGAGGAAACAGGTACAAAATTATCTATATCCACAGTAAAACGAGTCCTATATCGACATAACCTGAAAGGCCGCTCAGCAAGGAAGAAGCCACTGCTCCAAAACCGCCGTAAAAAAGCCAGACTATGGTTTGCAACTGCACATGGGGACAAAGATCGTACTTTTTGGAGAAATGTCCTCTGGTCTGATGAAACAAAAATAGAACTGTTTGGCCATAGTGACCATCGTTATGTTTGGAGGAAAAAGGGGGACGCTTGCAAGCCAAAGAACACCATCCCAACCGTGAAGCACGGGGGTGGCAGCATCATGTTGTGAGGGTGCTTTGCTGCAGGAGGGACTGGTGCACTTCACAAAATAGATGGCATCATGAGGTAGGAAAATTATGTGGACATATTGAAGCAACATCTTAAGACATCAGTCAGGAAGTTGAAGCTTGGTTGCAAATGGGTCTTCCAAATGGACAATGACCCCAAGCATACTTCCAAAGTTGTGGCAAAATGGCCTAAGGACAACAAAGTCAAGGTATTGGAGTGGCCATCACAAAACCCTGATCTCAAACCTATAGAAAATTTGTGGGCAGAACTGAAAAGGCGTGTGCGAGCAAGGAAGCCTACAAACCTGACTCAGTTACACCAGCTCTGTCACGAGGAATGGGCCAAATTTCACCCAACTTATTGTGGGAAGCTTGTGGAAGGCTACCCGAAATGTTTGACCCAAGTTAAACAATTTAAAGGCAATGCTACCAAATACTAATTAGGTGTATGTAAACTTCTGACCCACTGGGAATGTGATGAAAGAAATAAAAGCTGAAATAAATCCTTCTCTCTACTATTATTCTGACATTTCACATTCTTAAAATAAAGTGGTGATCCTAACTGACCTAAGACAGGGAATCTTTTGGGACTAAATGTCAGGAATTGTGAAAAACTGAGTTTAAATGTATTTGGCTAAGGTGTATGTAAACTTCCGACTTCAACTGTATCTTTGATCGAAAAAATACTATGTTTCCCAGAGTGATGCTGAATGTAAAATGGTTCAACTTAACCTACTCTCCCTTACCGTCCTGCCTAAATTTGTATCTCTCTCTGTTTCTCTCTCACTCACACACACTGAAACACAAACACACTGAAACACACACACACACACTGAAACTGAAACACACACACACACACACACACACACACACACACACACACACACACACACACACACACACACACACACACACACACACACACACACATACTGAAACACAAATCTGTTCATACTCTTTTCCCTTGCCTTGTCCTTCTCGGCAATACCATGTCATCCTTCACCTTCTGTCAAATGAATACTATGATAATTGTAGAAGTGACCCCTAACCACTGATACAGGCTCTTATGGTTTTTAATTTCCCCAGGGGTTAAGGTTGGGATAGGGTAGGGTAATCTGATCCTAGATCTGTGGATAAGGGCTATGGATATCCATATGTTGTGTATGTTGTTCATGTGACAGAAGGATACACATAGACATGCAGAAATTTGGAGATACACATTACAGTGCACACACACACTGACCCCAGCCTCCCCTTCCCGCCGTACGGCCCAGTAGAGATTTATGGAGGCCTGTGGCGGCAGACTGGCCTGGTGTGGAGGGGCCAGCTTGTCAGCACATAGCTGACCTGGGAGCACGACAGACACACACACAGAAACGCACGGGTGCACACGCATGCGCACGAACACATGCACACTCACACACACACACATGCACAGGTGTACACACACTCACAGGCATACACACATAAATACACACACATATAAACACAAATACAAAGGAACCTGCAGTGAGAAAGGTGGAGAAAGTCCTTAAGAGAGATTGAAGGGAGGGGGAGGGATGAACAACTCCTCAGTTGACCAATGTCCTGATATAATCACCCTGTTTCTCAGTAGTTGATGTGTAATCGTCACCCTGTTTCTCAGTAGTTGATGTGTTATCGTCCCCCTGTTTCTCAGTAGTTGATGTGCTATCGTCACCCTGTTTCTCTGTAGTCGATGTGTTATCGTCACCCGGTTTCTCAGTAGTTGATGTGTTATCGTCACCCTGTTTCTCAGTGGTTGATGTGTTATCGTCCCCCTGTTTCTCAGTAGTTGATGTGCTATCGTCACCCTGTTTCTCTGTAGTCGATGTGTTATCGTCACCCGGTTTCTCAGTAGTTGATGTGTTATCGTCACCCGGTTTCTCAGTAGTTGATGTGCTTGCACGCACGCACGCACGCACGCACGCACGCACGCACGCACGCACGCACGCACGCACACACACACACACACACACACACACACACACACACACACACACACACACACACACACACACACAGCTCCCCTGTTATGCAGTAGGCATCCATGTGTTATCGGACTAAGGCAGGGCCTTGTAATTCCACTCCCCAGGTCGGAGCTCCAATGGGAACTGACAGGGAGAGAGGGAGGGATGAAAGGAAAAGTTGATAGGGGAGAGGAGGTTGGATGGAGGGGGGAGGAGGGGGATGAAGGGAGAGAGTTAATAGAGGAGAGGGAGAGAAAGGAGGGGAGTAGAGAAGAGGTGGTAAAGGAGAGGAGGAGGGATGGAGGGAGAGAGGAGAGGAGAGAGAGGGGTGTGGTGTTGGGGGCTACAGCAGAGAGGTGTGTGTGCGTGTGTGTGTGGTGGATTTTTAGCTGTGCTATTTGATGTGGGCTTGGTGAGGGGCCAAGCATAAACCCAGGATTCTGTGCGGCTTTTGTTCCCAGCGGGACTGTTTCCTGCTCGCTGCGTGTTAAAAGGCAGGAATGGGGCGTGTAATGTACCTTACGTGGCTATTACAGCATATGTTCTACCCTCTTGTAACATTCCCAAGATGAAGGGTTCTCTAACCTTTGCCGGGGTGTCACTGATACATGTTTTAGACACATTGGATTCCAGTCCTGATGGAATATACTGTATGTATTTGATTACATAAAATGACATATAGAGGCATTAAAATGAATAAAGGCCATTTTTGTTAGATCGTATTTGAACATCTTTGTCCTAGACCTGTCATTGGCATGTATAGATCCTGATTTTAGTTGCTGGCTTTAGGATGTATGATCATCTTTGTCATATTGAATTCCAGTCCTGATTAACTGTATATCGGTATACAGTCAGGATCAAAGGTATTGGCACCCTTGATAACAATGAGCATAAAGGACTGTATAAGATACATTATACAAATACTGACTTATAAAGCATGTTCAGTTTTACTTTATTTGTTTATTATATTATTTTATACTAATACAATTGCTCTGATTTTGTTTATTAACAGGTAATAAAAAAAAATCTGAAATAGATAGAGGTCAATGTTATTACTAGTCCTGTTTTCAGTACTCCAGCACACTCCCCTTGCGAGGATAACAACATTGAGCCTTTTTCGAAAATGTTTGAGATTGTTGAACACATTGGGAGGTATCTCAGGCAACTCCTCCGTACAGAATCTTTCCAGATCCTTGATATCCTTCGTCTGCGCTTATAGACTGCCCTCTTCAATTCAAACCACAGGTTTTCAACGGGGTTCAAGTCCGAAGACTGAGATGGCCATTGTAAAATGTCGATTTTGTGGTCAATTAAATTTCTTTGTGGATTTTGATGTTTGCTTGGGGTTATTGTCTTGCTGGAAGATCTACTTGCGGCCAAGTTTCAGCCTCCTGGATGAGCCAACCAGGTTTTTGGCTAAAATATCCTGGTACTTGGTCAAATTCACAAGGGTCCCAGGATCATTTTGTTAAACAAAATCTATTTCTCTGAGTAATTGTATTAGTATAAAATCAAATCATTTTCAAAATGTTGGACCATAGCTCTGTATTGTATTATTCATTTTTAAAAGTATTTTTTTGCTCATCTTTATCAAGGCTGCCAATATTTTTGAGCCTGACTGTATACAACATGTATTTGATCATCTTTGTCCTACATCTGTCATTGTCCTGTTGTACATGGGGGTTTTCCATGTCCCTGCTGGGTGCTGGTCTTTACCAGAAGTGGACTGACGAGGTCAGGGTTCTTCTTTGTTCTCTAAAGTGGACTGGTATGGGCTAATTCCCCCCCCCCCTCCATTCCCAACTTTGACAAATTGGGTGTTGAGAGGGGCCGTGTTAGCATGCTGTGGCTTTCAATGCTGCATGGCTATCGTTTGCTCTTTCGTTCTTTCGCTCTCTCTCTCTGTCCTTCTCCATCTCTCTCTCTCTCTCTCTGTCTCGCCCTCATTGCTCAAACCCCCCAACCACCCCCAATTTCCTCTCTGTTTCTCCATCTATCTCTCCCTCTTTCCTCTCCCCCCTTTCTCTCTCTGGTGTTGGGGACATTAGGGAGTCTCTGGGGAAGTAGTAACTGTCATTGAGGAGTGACTTTCGGACAAGTCCACGTGGCAGGCGGGCGGCATCCGTTGATCTTTGAAAGCCGCCCCCCCGCCCCCGCCTTAATGTCGTCAAAGAGTGATGGGCTGTTCTGGCGGTTGACAGAAAATGTCTGTTCCATCTCAAACAATAAACAACAATAAGCCTGCTGGAAATTCCTCTACTACCTCCTCTTTGAAATGGATACTCGGCGCATTACAAATATATCTCTGTTTTATCTCTGCATCCCGGCCCTGCCTCATGGAAAAATGATTCCAAATACCTGCTGCGTTTATCTGCCCCTGGAATAGGTTAGCCCAGGGAACATGAGGAAGCCTAAAATAAGGGCCTCTATTATGGGACAGAACATAGACGGAGGAGAGAGGGAGAGGTGAGAGTGGGGATGGGATGGGTGTATTTTGGTGTGTCGCCCTGCCTGTGAAAGGGGTTGACGCGGGGCTGATTGCCGTAGCCTTTATGTTGGAGATGTGTGGGCATCGCCGCCACTGTCAGCTGTTGTTCCGTGTGTGTGTGTGTGTGTGTGTGTGTGTGTGTGTGTGTGTGTGTGTGTGTGTGTGTGTGTGTGTGTGTGTGTGTGTGTGTGTGTGTGTGTGTGTGTGTGTGTGTGTGTGTGTGTGTGTGTGTGTGTGTTCATCTTCAGTACAGAAACACTGTAACTCACTTCAATCCTCTATTAATTATCTATTAACACAACTAAATGTCTATCTAGAACTTGAAGAGCATTGAAAATTTACTTCATACTTATTTCACCACAGGCTCAATGTGTGTCGTGCATTCGGTCCATGACACACATTGATTTAATAGGTGATTCACTATTGACTAAGCAGAGAGGGAGGCTCTGACATTTTTCACAATTTCTCTTTCTTCCTTCCTTTCTCTCTTTCTCTCTTTCTCTCTTTCTTACGTGGGATCGGGCGACGGAATACGTCACCGTCGCCTCTGCGTCCCGTTGACATTTCCGTCAACGGCTAAGTGTGTGTTAGCACGACAGCCCAGGCTCCCCCAGAAACACACAGTCATTCACATAGTTCCCGTGGCAGTGGAGAGGGCAGGATAGCTGGCATGCCACAGATGCCAAGATAGGAAGGAATGAGAAGGAATGACCTCACCTCAGCCTCTCATTAGAAAGAGGTGCCACGTTGAGAGGGCAGGACTGGCAGTGGGACAGCGATGGGCAGTTGGAAGTGCCAATGATGACTCATATGTTACCTATCATAATGACCGTGAAATGATGCCAATGCAATACCCACCTGGTTGGCTGGCACATTGGCATGGAATTCAATAACCGTGTCCTGACCACCTGACCAGGAAAAACTCCTGGTCCAAGTTAAAGGGCCCAGCGATTTTCCTGGTCTACCTCATGAAACCCCCAAAAAGATGCAAGAGACAGGTCTTGGTTCTATACAAATATGCATAGATAATAAACAGCAGTGTAAAAACAGGAGAGGGGAGGAGTAGGGGGGGGGGGTGTAAATAGTTCAGCAGTCTTATGGCTTGGGAGAGGAAGCTGTTAAGGAGCCTTTTGGTCCTAGACTTGGCGCTCCGGTACCCCTTCCAGTGCGGTTGCAGAGAGAACAGTCTATGATTTGGGTGATTGGAGTCTTTGACAATTTTCTAATCAAATTGTATTGGTCACACTCATGGTTAGCAGATGTTATTGCGAGTGTAGTGAAATGCTTGTGCTTCTAGTTTAGACAGTGCAGCAGTATCTAACAAGTGAACTAACAATTCCACAACAACTACCTAATACACACAAATCTATGTAAAGGAATGGAATAAGAATATATACATAGAAATAAACTCAGCAAAAAAAGAAAGGTCCCTTTTTCAGGACCATCTTTCAAAGATAATTCGTAAAAAATCCAAATAACTTCACAGATCTTCATTGTAAAGGGTTTAAACACTGTTTCCCATGCTTGTTCAATGAACCATAAACAATTAATGAACATGCACCTGTGGAACGATCGTTAAGACGCTAACAGCTTACAGACGGTAGGCAATTAAGGTCACAGTTATGAAAACTTAGGACACTAAAGAGGCCTTTCTACTGACTCTGAATAACACCAAAAGAAAGATGCCCAAGGTCCCTGCTCATCTGTGTGAACGTGCCTTAGGCATGCTGCAAGGAGGCATGAGGACTGCAGATGTGGTCAGGGCAATAAATTGCAATGTCCGTACTGTGAGACGCCTAAGACAGCGCTACAGGGAGACAGGACGGACAGCTGATCGTCCTCGCAGTGGCAGACCACGTGTAACAACACCTGCACAGGATCGGTACATCCGAACATCACACCTGTGGGACAAGTACAGGATGGCAACAACAACTGTCCGAGTTACCCTGGGAATGCACAATCCCTCCATCAGTGCTCAGACTGTCCGCAATAGGCTGAGAGAGGCTGGACTAAGGGCTTGTAGGCCTGGTGTAAGGCAGGTCCTCACCAGACATCACTGGCAACAACGTCGCCTATGGGCACAAACCCACCGTCGCTGGACCAGACAGGACTGGAAAAAAGTGCTCTTCACTGACGGGTCACGGTTTTGTCTCACCAGGGGTGATGGTCGGATTCGCATTTATCGTCGAAGGAATGAGCGTTACACCGAGGCCTGTACTCTGGAGCGGGATCGATTTGGAGGTGGAGGTTCCGTCGTGGTCTGGGGCGGTGTGTCACAGCATCATGGGACTGAGCTTGTTGTCATTGCAGGCAATCTCAACGCTGAGTGTTACAGGGAAGACATCCCCTCCCTCATGTGGTACCCTTCCTGCAGGCTCATCCTGACATGACCCTCCAGCATGACAATGCCACCAGCCGTACAGCTCATTCTGTGTGTGATTTCCTGCAAGACAGGAATGTCAGTGTTCTGCCATGGCCAGTGAAGAGCCCGGATCTCAATCCCATTGTGCACATCTGGAACCTGTTGGATCGGAGGGTGAGGGCTAGGGCCATTCCCCCCAGAAATGTCTGGGAACTTGCAGGTGCCTTGGTGGAAGAGTGGGGTAACATCTCACAGCAAGAACTGGCAAATCTGGTGCAGTCCATCAGAAGGAGATGCACTGCAGTACTTAATGCAGCTTAATCCAGATACTGACTGTTAGTTTTGATTTTGACAACCCCTTTGTTCAGGGACACATTATTCCATTTCTGTTAGTCACATGTCTGTGGAACTTGTTCAGTTTATGTCTCAGTTGTTGAATCTTGTTATGTTCATACAAATATTTACACATATTACGTTTGCTGAAAATAAACGCAGTTGACAGTTATAGAACGTTTCTTTTTTTGTTGAGTTTATATGGATGATCAATGACCGAGCTGCATAGGCAAGATGCAATAGATGGTATAAAGTACAGTAGATACATATGAGATGTATGAGATGAGTAATGCAAGATATGTAAACATTATTAAAGTGGCATTATTAAAGTGACTAGTGATCCATTTATTAAAGTGGCCAATGATTTTAGGTCTGTATGTAGGCAGCAGCCTCTCTGTGTTAGTGATGGCTATTTAACAGTCTGATGGCCTTGAGATAGAAGCTATTTTTCAGTTTCTCGGTCCCAGCTTTGACGTACCTGTACTGACCTCGCCTTCTGGATGGTAGAGGGGTGAACAGGCAGTGGTTTGGGTGGTTGTTGTCCTTGATTATCTTTTTGGCCTTCCTGTGACATCGGGTGCTGTAGGTGTCATGGAGGGCAGGTAGTTTGCCCCCCGGTGATGCGTTGTGCAGACTGCACCACCCTCTGGAGAGCCCTGCGGTTGTGGGCGGTGCAGTTGCCATCCCAGGTGATACAGCCGGACAGGATGCTCTCAATTGGGCATCTGTAAAAGTTTGTGAGGGTTTTAGGTGATAAGCCAAATTTCTTATGCCTCCTGAGGTTGAAGAGGGGCTGTTGCGCCTTCTTCCCCACACTGTCTGTGTGGGTGGACCATTTCAGTTTGTCCGTGATGTGTACGCCGAGGAACTTAAAACTTTCCATCTTCTCCACTGCTGTACCATCGATGTGGATAGGGGGGTGCTCCCTCTGCTGTTTCCTGAAGTCTACAATCATCTCCTTTGTTTTGTTGACGTTGAGTGAGAGGTTGTTTTCCTGACACCACACTCTGAGTGCTCTCACCTACTCCCTATAGGCTGTCTCGTTGTTGTTGGTAACCAAGCCTACTACTGTGTTGTGTTGTCTGCAAACTTGCTGATTGAGTTGGAGGCGTGCATGGACACGCAGTCATGGGTGAACAGGGAGTACAGGAGGGGGCAGAGCACGCACTCTTGTGGGGCCCCAGTGTTGAGGATCAGTGAAGTGGATATGTTGTTTCCTGCGGCCCGTCAGGAAGTCCAGGACCCAATTGCACAGGGCGGGGTTGAGACCCAGGGCCTCAAGCTTAATGATGAGCTTGGAGGGTACTATGGTGTTGAATGCTGAGCTGTAGTCAATGAATAGCATTCTTACATAGGTATTCCTCTTGTCCAGATGGGATAGGGCAGTGTGCAGTGTGATGGCGATTGCATCTTCTGTTGGACCTATTGGGGCGGTACGCAAATGGAAGTGGTTCTAGGGTGACAGGTAAGGTGGAGGTGATATGATTCTTGGGCCTTCCTCTGACACTGCCTAGTATATATGTCCTGGAAGCTTGGCCCCAGTGATGTACTGGGCTGTACGCACTACCCTCTATAGCGCCTTACGGTCAGATGCCAAGCAGTTGCCATACCAGGCGATGATGCAACTGGTGTGGATGCTCTTGATGATGCAGCTGTATAACTTTTTGAGGATCTGGTAACCCATGCCAAATCTTTTCAGTCTCCCGAGGGGGAAAGGTGTTGTCGTGCCCTCTTCACAACTGTCTTGGTATGTTTGGACCATGATAGTTCATTGGTGATGTGGACACCAAAGTACTTGAAACCATCGACCCCGCTCCACTACAGCCCAGTCAATGTCAATGGGTGGGGTGTTCGGCCCTCCTTTTCGTATATTTCACGATCAGCTCCTTTGTCTTGCTCACGTTGAGGGAAAGGTTGTTATCCTGGCACCACACTGCCAGGTCTCTGGCCTCCTCCCTATAGGCTGTCTCATCGTTGCCGGTGATCAAGCCTACCACTGTTGTGTCGTTAGCAAACGTAATTACTTTATAAGTAAATTAATTAAGCTAAGTGGTATTCTGTTCAGCTAAAATAGTGTACAAACCTTTAGTCAATGGCAATGTGATTGAATTTGGTCCCGTTTAGCTCAGTTGGTAGCGCATGGCACTTGCAACACTTGGGTTGTGGGTTCAATTCCCACGGGGGACCAGTACGAAAATGTCTGCACTCTCTGGATAATAGCGTCTGCTAAATGACGTAAATTTGACATGATCACTTAGTACAGACTTTTCAAAATGACTGCACCTGGGATATGAACTCGCAATGTCCCCTACACCTTCCTTACCTACTGTATAATACATCTCTGCACTTAACAGAAGAGTGCCATCTGCACTGCTATTTTAGTTACCCGTTAATCTGACTATGCTCTCGCTGATTTCATTTACTTATCTCATCTATTTGAGTTTGAGTTTTCAGTGTAGCTGTCTGTTGTTGATATTATTCTGTTTTAATGTTACTTCTGACTCACGTGGGTAAATGAAATTGTTTTTCTTCGGTGTATTCTTCACAGAGCTGAAATTTACTATGACGTGCAAAGTGTAGGAATAGGCCGACAGGTGAAGTCATTCATTGATGCAGACGTGGTGGCGTAGCAGGAAGACCGGTATGGCGAGGACAAGTTGAACAATAATTACCGGATGAATAAACATAAACAATATAATCACGTACGTCAAAGTGTGTCAAATATGTCAGTTAAAATCACTGTTTGTTAGAAGCACTGTTTGTGTGGGTGTCCCTAGCATTGCCAAAAGACAAAGAGCTGTGGCTGGATCAGTGGTTCACCAGTTAGGGCCTTGATGGGCTTGGCTTGTAATGAAACTATGGTGTACGGGCCCTGGGTAAAAAGTTTTTGTTGGGGGGAGAACGTTTCTTTGCGACCATCAGGTGACGTCCCCGGGACAAACCAGGAACTGGACAAAAACCTCGAGGGGACCATGACACAACATCCCAAGGACGTTCAGAGGACATTCAGGCGACCATGACACAACATTCCAAGAAAGTCCTAAAAACGTCCTCGGAGACGTCCTCTGGACAAACCGGGGACTAAACAAAACCTCCAGGGGACCATGACACAACGTCCGGAAGACTTTAGGCGATTTTGTGATGTTCCGTGGACTTCCTAACGACTCATTGTTGTTTGCAGGGTAATGTGTTTCGGCTGTATTTTCTTAGTCTTTAACATAGCCTCCATGTGAAGGACATTCTAAACAAGACATTATAAAGATATTAACAAGCAATGTACTGTTTATTATCACAGTATCTAAGGTAACATAGGTAATGTTTGGTACATTCTTCAAAAGTGTTAGCAACCACAGTCCTAGTCAGTGGTGTAAAGTACTTAAGGAAAAAGTATTTTGGGGGGGTATCTGTACTTTACTATTTATATTTTTGACAACTTATACTTTTACTTCACTACATTCCTAAAGAAAATGATGTACTTTTTACTCCATACATTTTTCCTGACACCCAAAAGTACTCGTTACATTTTGAATGCTTAGCAGGACAGAAACATTTTCCAATTCACACACTTATCAAGTGAACATCCCTGGTCATCCCTACTGCCTCTGATCTGATCTTCATTTGTAAATGATGTGTTTACAACGTGTTGGAGTGTTGGAGTGTGCTATCTGTAAAAAAATATATGAAAAATGTGGCTGCTTAACTTAATATAAGGAACTTACTTTTTTATTTTATTTAAATGATTTATACTTGTACTTTTACTTTTGATACTTAAGTATATTTTAACAATTACATTTACTTTGATACTTAAGTATATTTAAGACCAAATACTTTTAGACTTTTACTCAAGTAGTATTTTACTGAGTGACTTTCATTTTTACTTGAGTCATTTTCTATTAAGGTATCTTTACTTTTACTCAAGTATGACAATTGGGTACATTTCCCACCACTGGTGCAAGTGATTCAAAAATACCAGAAGTACAACAAACACTCACCCCATGCACACTGTGGTTCCAGTGGCTCAGTGGGTAAGTCCTAGCAACACCAGGCTTTTTGGGTTTGATTCCCTCATGGTCCACAAATACTGAATACACTATAGTTACCACTATAAACTCTGAGTCACTTTGGATAAAAGCATCTGCTAAAATAGCATACTAAGACCGATACAATTGATACTAATACTCACCAAAACCTTTCGCCCTCCTCTGCCCCTATCCAACCCCTCCCCCGTCTCCCCACAGGGCCGACTCAGCCAAGATGAGCCAGCGAGAGATGCGAGAGCCTCATCCTCCTCCCATCCGGAACAAGTCCACCAGTCTGTCATCCCCCAGTGCCGCCCGCCGCCTTTACAGGAACCTGTCAGGGAAGTTCCGTGTGGGCAACCTGCCTGGCCTGGAGGACAGTGTGGTGTCGGGACGAGGCGATAAGGAGCGCCTCCGCAAGTCCACTATGGTGAGGGACACAGGGTCAATACAGGTTCAACACTGGCTCAACTCAGGGTCAATACAGGTTAAACACAGGGTCAATACAGGTTAAACACAGGCTCAACACAGGGTCAATACAGGTTCAACACTGGCTCAACTCAGGGTCAATACAGGTTAAACACAGGGTCAATACAGGTTAAACACAGGCTCAACACAGGGTCAATACAGGTTAAACACAGGCTCAACTCAGGGTCAATACAGGTTAAACACAGGCTCAAAACAGGGTCAATACAGGTTAAACACAGGCTAAACACAGGGTCAATACAGGTTAAACACAGGCTCAACACAGAATCAACATAACCTCAATACAGAATCAGCACAGGCTCAATACAGAATCAACACAGATTCAATGCTGAATCAACACAGGCTCAATACAGAATCAACAGAGACTCAATACAGAATAAACACTGGCTCAATACAGAATCAACACAGGCTCAATACAGAATCAACACAGACTCAATACAGAATAAACACAGGCTCAATACAGAATCAACACAGGATCAATAGAGAATCAACACAGACTCAATACAGAATAAAAATCGTCTCAATACAGAATCCACACAGGCTCAGTACAGAATCCACACAGGCTCAATACAGAATCAAAACAGGCTCAATACAGAATCAACACATGCTCAATACAGAATCAACGCAGACTCAATACAGAATCAACACAGGCTCAATACTGAATCAACGCAGACACAACACAGACTCAATACAGACACAACACAAGCCCCTAACACCTCATTAAACATGTGTTGATGTGTGTTAGTTCCAGAGTAACGAGGCGCTGTTCGAGGCGGTGGAGCACCAAGAGATGGACCTGGTGCAGTTACTCCTGTCCCAGTACAGTATGGAGGAGTTGGACCTCAACACCCCTAACAGTGAGGGCCTGCTGCCCCTGGACATCGCAGTCATGACCAACAACGTACCCATGGCCAGGCTGCTGCTCCGCGCCGGAGCCAAGGAAAGCCCCCACTGTGGGTACCTGTTCTGGCTGGCTGGTTGGCTGGCTTGCTGGCTGACTGGCAGACTAGCTGTTTTCGTTCTGTCTGACTTTCTGTCTGTTCACCTGCTTGCCTGTCTGCCCACTTGCGCGCCTGCTTCTTAGCTTATAGTATCATAACAGTTGTTTATTGAAGAAAATATGGAGAATGCTCCCTCCTCATGTACCACAGTATGAGTAGAATAGGTCCTTTTGGTACATACCTAGGATCAGCTTACCCTCCCCAAATCCTAACTCTTAGAATGCAAAACTGACTTTAGATCAGCGTCTAAAAGTAACTTAATCCTCACTCCGGCAAGCGCGGCCGTCGTCATGGAAACCGCACCCGCTGCCACGGCAACCAGAGCAGCTGTCACAGTAAGCAGAACAACCAACCTCTCACGACGCACCAAACAACAGCGCGCTCCTACACTAGAGAGCATGTCAAAGTTGACTGTTGTTGTCTCTCAGTCTGGCAGCGAGAGAAGAAAGAGCGATAGCCGAAAAACATAATGGTGCTAAAGGGGGCGTCGTTATGGCATTATGATGCAATATTAGTCATCTTCACAAGGTTCTGCCGCCTGTGATCTAGCAGCCTCCACCGTCTCACCCTCTGCTAATGATTAGGCCTCGCCGAGCGCTCCCAGACTATTTGTGTTTGCGCTCCCTTTCCAGAACCTGTCCAGACGTTTTATAAAGGTATCACCAAATTGAAAACACTTGAATGGAAAGTGGTGTTTACTGAAGTTTGCTCTTTGATTGCTCTCCGGAGCCCAAACAACACGTGAAGAAAAAAAGAGAGGGAACGAGAAAGAGGGAGGGAGGAGGAGAGAAATAAAGGGTTCTCCCGTCAAACCCCAACCAGGATACCGCGTCGGCGTTTTTATAAGAGCGTTCTAATCAAACTCCATCTGAGGAGAATTGAGATCAAAGACAATGCAGTGCTTTCGTTAGGCTTTGAACGAAAGCTCCGAAAAGCCATTGATTCTGCTGCGGGAGACTTCAGAGAGTCTGTCTGCGGCTCCCTGAGACAGAGACGTACTGAGACATACTGTAGACGTACTGTCTCAGACACAGACGTAGAGAGACAGACATAGGCATTCATAGACACCATATAGACTCATAGTGGTCGTCCCCTGTGGCTCACATGGTACAAGAAACGAAACGAAACACAGTGAGACATACTGAGACATGTATGAACACAGTTAAGTGAGACACAGTGACACGTTGAAGTTCACTCAAGACCCACTTTGAGTCAGGTAGACTGGGCTAGGTAGTAAGACAGGCGGATCTATAATAACGTAGTTATACCTCTGTCTTACAGCACCCGACAAACAGTTTTCTCATCATTTTGGGTGTCCCCTTGAAATCCTTGCACCACAGAGGAACCAAACCCCGACTGTCAACACTTAGTTTCATGACCCCATTTTCTCTGTCATTTTAACTCTAAATGATGTCACCCTTAAAGAGTGACTGCGCAGTTAAATGGGATTTAATGAGGAATTTGCGTTAGTGCCTCTGACAAACAGAGACATTAAAAAGGCTTGAGGGTTTTACCAGTGGATTATGGGAAAAGAGGGGGAGGTTTTCTTAGAATGAAAGGATACCTGCACGATGCTTTATTCGCCCAAAAGTGATGCTATTATTTCCAAGAGCACGGCTGGTAATGTGTCGATCGTTGCCTTAGTGTGTAATCCAAATTACAACTGTGTGTGTTTGTGCCCTGCAGTTGTGAGCCTGGAGGGCCGCGCGGTGCACCTGGCCACGTTGGTCCGTGAGGCCGAGCAGCGTGTGGGGGACTTGCAGGCCCAGGTGCGGAGTGAGTTCCCCGGGGAGCGGGAGGCGTCGGACCATGAGAGGCAACTCAAGGCCTGGGAGTGGAGGCACCGGCTCTTCAGACGCATGCAGACGGGCTTTGAGCATGCCAGTTAGTAGACACACACACACACACACACACGGACACACACGCCATAACACACATAATACACACACAGGGGGCACTGCTTTGTGCCACTTAATTGTAAAATATGCTGTGTGTGTGTGTGTGTGTGTGTGTGTGTGTGTGTGTGTGTGTGTGTGTGTGTGTGTGTGTGTGTGTGTGTGTGTGTGTGTGTGTGTGTGTGTGTGTGTGTGTGTGTGTGTGTGTGTGTGTGTGTGTGTGTGTGTGTGTTAGATATTTTGGAGCCAGAGATCATGTGCTAGGCTCCACTTGAAGTACAGTTGGGGCCCAGATCTTTCCAGCGTCGCCTTGATTTCCATTTTTTTTGTTCTTTTTTTTTGGTGGCATTCTGTCTGGGCTGAGCTGTTAATAGGTTCCACGTTGTGATGGCTGGGACAGAGCGGGGTGTGTGTGTGTGTGTGTGTGTGTATGTGTGTATACACCCAAGTGTGTGTGTTCATGCTTATATGTGTGAGCACATGCATGTGTGAGTAGGCCTATGTGTGCGTGTGTGTGTTCGTGTGTGTGCGCTCGCGTCTGGGGTGTGTGTGTAGTGCGTCTATGTTCCCTCTTTAACTTTTTATAGGCATTTCTTGACACGCGTGGTGGTAGGTAGACAGACAGCCCCTTTACACCCTACTCAATCTGGACTTTGATGCATAGAGGAGTTCTTCATTACTTTACATACTCCATGCTTTTATGACCAGACACATTTTGTAGGCTTTTCTCAGGCACTCAAACACAGTAGTGAAATTCTTCAGATAGTGGAAGGTGCGTGTTATGATTATGAATAAAGAAAAAAAGACGTCTTTGGCTGATTGAACATTGTATGTAACTGTGTTACTGCAAGTCGACTGAGGAATGATTGTAAAGTGCGATATCAATTTAGTTGATCTCGATTTAACCACAACCGTCCACACAGCAACACTTTCCCCTGTTTTCCCGGGAGTGCTGGGTATGTGACATATTCTATGAAACCATGAACATTTCTGACTTTTTGTCAGCCCTGATTGACTGTCACTGACTCACTGAATAACATTGTTGAAGCCCTAAAAAGCCAACAATACCGGATAATATGAAGATGTTTGTCCGTCCACAGGCCCTCCGGATGTTCCCAGCTCTGTCCGTCTGTCTGTCCTTAGCAGCTCCAGTCTGAGGGTGGACTTCCAGGAGCCTCTCAGTGTCAACTCTGCAGTAGTCACCAAGTACAAAGGTCAGCACCCGTTACGTGCTACTTGCAATGCTTACTAATAAGACATGGAGTCATGTTTATTATTCTATAGAGACTGGGAGGAAAGTAGGTACGAAATGCACTAATGTAACTGTGTGTGTGCGCTCCACAGTGAGTTGGAGCGGTTCCCCTTCCCTCAGTCCTCTGTTGGGTGAGGCGCTAGTAGAGGACACCAGTCTACTGCAGTGCAACATTACCGACCTCACACGCGTGAGTATATATTCATGTTCAGTAGGGCACACCATACCAAAACGCTTTGCAACAAAAAAGAGCATTCTACACTCTAATTGGACAAGTTTAGTTAGCACCTTTTTTTTAACCAGGTAAGTTGACAGAGAACACATTCTCATTTACAGCAGCAACCTGGGGAACAGTTACAGGGGAGATGAATGAGCCAATTGTAAGCTGGGGATGGTTAGGTAACCGTGATGGTATAAGGGCCAGATGGGGAATACAGCCAGGGTTAACACCCCTACTCTTGTGCCATGCGATCTTTAGTGACCACAGAGAGTCAGGACATCCGTTTAACGTCCCTTCCGAAAGACAGCACCCTACACAGGGCAATGTCCCCAATCACTGTCCTGGGATATTTTTTTTTGGGGGGGGGGGGTGACCAGAGGAATAAGTGCCTCCTACTGGCCCTCCAACACCACTTCCAGTAGCATCTGGTCTCCCATCCAGGGACCAGCCAGGACCAACCCCACTTAGCTTCAGAAGCAAGCCAGCAGTGGGATGCAGGGTGGTATGCTGTTGGCATACCTGGTTCACTCAGTCTTTTCCCTACTGAACACA
This sequence comes from Salvelinus alpinus, assembly GCF_045679555.1. Lineage (NCBI taxonomy): Eukaryota > Metazoa > Chordata > Actinopteri > Salmoniformes > Salmonidae > Salvelinus > Salvelinus alpinus. The sequence goes on from NC_092088.1 coordinate 24,988,008, forward strand.
ACACAGGGCTATTCCAAAGCGCTGATGGTTTTCTCCCCCAGCTATCAATGAATAATTTCATTTCCATCAAATCTTACATCCAAGTTAAATACCTCAGCTAGAGAGGCAAATACACACACACACACACACACACACACACACACACACACACACACACACACACACACACACACACACACACACACACACACACACACACACACACACACACACACACACACACACACACACACACACACACACACACACACAGGCCCATCACATCAGAGTGATGCTCAATCAGAATGTCAAAATGTCAACATGTCTCAGTCAGATCGACACTTTCCCATGTGTCTGAAAAGCACATTTCCACTGCTTCCACCTCAGGCCTTATAAAGGCTGCCAGTGATGGCATACAGCTACACTTTCCCCATTTACGGGTGAGAAAGCAACACACAAAAACACAACAGTTAGCTTTCCAACAGCTGGTAGCTTTGACCGATAAAAACACTTGGAAGGCCACTATTCCACATGAAGGGCCATGATAGGAATCACATATGTGTCTGAGCCACTCGGTTAGATGTCACATTGTTAAGGCCTTTTATCATGTGATACTTCTGTACTCCAAAAATTCAGTTTCCTTTCTAGTCCCTAGTCATCTGAGCACACACTCTATAAACACACACTCACACGCACGTAACACACACACATTTAAATTAGGGCAGAAAGAGTTAGAGCTCTGTAAAAAATAAACTGCTCAAACACATTTCATTGTTTAAAATCTCAGCTCCCGTCATTGCATAAGGGAGCACAGCCAGACACACACACACGCACGCAATACATAACCTGATTTATGGTTTTCATTTTAGACGGGCACATAGACAGACAGACGCTCCGGGGACATTATTGTGCAGGAGAAATCCCCCGGTGCATATAGGTCCTCTAGGCTCTGTCGCCATGCCGCCCACACACACACAGACAGTATGAGGACATGCAGGGACAAACATTACCGCCCAATGTAAATGCTATGAAAGAGAATACATCATTTGTTAACTGCATCACTATTAGAGACACTTAATCGCAAATAATTCAAAAGACCCTTTAATAGTAATAATATTTCATTTATTTTGTTTCATTTCTTTCATTTTATTATTTCATAGCGCATTGTGCTAATGCCATCTCTTTGTGTTGTTCTGTGGCAGGGAGATTATTACTATTTCCAGGTGTCTGCCTTCAACATGAAGGGATGGGGTCCTGCCCAGAACTCCACCCCATCCTGCGCCTCCCCTTCCAGTAAGTCCACCTCTCTATCCCCTCATCTGTGCGTCCGTTCGTGCGTTGGGCTGTTCTCATTGAACCCGCATCAAGCGTGTCGTCTGAGCCGAATTTCCAACGCCAACGTCATTTCAGCGTTGCTTAACTCCCTCTTACCAACTTCCATGGTATTGGGTGGTTAGGTGGTTGGTGGTTGGCAGCTAGACCCCCCTGGTCAGAAGCAGGGTGCCGGACCCCCGTCTAATGCCGGACGTCAGTGTGTGTAACCTTAGCTGTGTGTTTGGACTAATGAGATCAGCCAATGGGTGGTGTGAAGTCATCCAAGTCAACAGCTGGTCAGAACACCTCTGCCTCTCTCCTTCTCTCTATTTCTCTCCTTCCCTCTCAGTCTTTCAAAGTCTGTCTCTCTTCCTCTTCCTGTCTCTCCCTGTCTCTTTCTCACTCTCTCGATCTCTTGATCTTTCGATCTCTCATCGAGCTCTCTCTTCCTCCCCTCTCTCTCTCCCAGTAAGGACACGAGGAGAGGAAGCCAAATTAGATTATTGAGATGTACCCCGACCCGCAGTCGTTTCCACATTCCGAGTGGGATTCCCGACATCGTGGTGTGGGATGAGTTTTAGAGCTTGTGCGTTAAAAACCTCAAAGTGCGTCAACTGCTGTTGACTTTTCCTTTCAACACCTGACCAAACTGAATGTCCCTGGGAGAGCGAAAGGAAACTGCAGTGTATGACAGCAGAATAGACAGCGTGTACTCCTGCGTTTAGAACACGTTCAATATGTATGTGCTGTTGTGTACGTCACATACGTGTTTGTTTTGTCTACACTTGTTTGTGTGTGTTCATTGTAAGCATGTTTGTGTGTTTCTATACTTGTGTAAAAAGGTGTAAACACATACAAACGTACCAATGTGTGTATGAATTTGCCGGTGCAAGTCTGTATAGTGTGTATCTCTGCCTGTATATATGAGAGAGAGAGAGAGAGAGAGAGAGAGAGAGAGAGAGAGAGAGAGAGAGAGAGAGAGAGAGTCAGCCTGGGCTTTCCCTCTCTCTCCCCCCAACCACCCCATTCCCACCTCTCCCCCCTCCCTTCGAGCTAATTTCGATGGTTGCGTGTTTGTGTTTTCCATTTGGGCTACCACTGGAAATATTTGCATGTCTGTGAGAGCTGGGGCCGTAAAGGCCCAACAGTGGGGCCCTTATACGAGGACCTCTCTCTCCGACGGGGCCATTAAAGAGGCTAGTTGTCCAGTCAGGACAGGAACCTTTCCGGGAATAGAGCTCACGGTGTTTCACCCAGCCTCCAGGGGCCCACGGGGGATAACCAAGACGCCGCTGTTGCTGCCGTCTTATCACCAGCACATCATCCTCCCTCCCTCTGTCCTTTTCTACTCCTCCGCGGGCCACTGCTGCCACACTCTCTCTATCTAGAGGGAGAGTCTATACTAAACTGTTTACCCCTTGTGTATACAGTGGGACTGAGGGAGGGATGTGTAGTGTGTCTGTCTGTGCAGGGGGGTGTACAGTGTGTTTGTGTACTGTAGGTGTGTGTGTGTGTGTGTGTGTGTGTGTGTGTGTGTGTGTGTGTGTGTGTGTGTGTGTGTGTGTGTGTGTGTGTGTGTGTGTGTGTGTGTGTGTGTGTGTGTGTGTGTGTGTGTGTGTGTGTGTGTGTGTGTGTGTGTGTGTGTGTGTGTGTGTGTGTGTGTGTGTGCAGTATGTGGGCGGGGTGAGGCGTGTGGCGTGTTGCACTCCTGCATCTCTCAGTCGCCGTGTGTGCGCGTATGTATAGGGGGGAGAGGGAGGGACAGGTCTGCACACACTGAGTGCTCTCAGTCGGCTCGCTCCAAGTGGCAGCAGCAGCACACACTGGAGCTGTCTCTCCCTCTTAGCCAACCACAGCTTTCTCACACTGAGGTGGCACTGACACACACCATGTTTTTTTTTGCCCCAGTATTTCCATGTAATGCAGGTTTATGATATTGATAGTTCACTGGCACAGTTTGCGGTGTATGTGCCTTGCTCAAGGGCACAATGGCTGTAGGTGGCACCACATGTGTGTTTATTGTTCATTGTTTCTGTATGTATCTGCAGGTTGGAGGGAGATTGATGGCCGCGCACCTCGCCAGCGGGGACAGAAGGAGGCGCTAGACCAGCTACTGGGACAGATTAAAGAGACGCACCGCCACTGTGTGTGCCACGGTATAAAGAGTCTCCCCGTCTTCTCTTCTCGGCTACCTCAACATGTAGTATAAGTCATCTCTGCTACTTATACAGGATCAGACCTTTCTGAATCCTCCGTAAATGTTAAGGTTAGACTGGGGCTGTAGTAATCTGATCCTAGGTCTGTGGTTAAGGGACACTTGAGTCCTGAACACTTTGTGCCACACTGAAATGAACCCCCATCTTTTCATAAGTAAGCAGTTTTCCCTAACTGAATAATGTTCCTTGGTCTCTCACTTGGAGTGGGAGCATATGCAATGGCAAATATATCTTGGAGATCTCACTCAATGCTTCACTGTGCTTTGGGTATGCTTCTTGTTCAATGGCTCCTTTTGCTTTTGTTTCCAAAATACCTCTTACAGTAAATTGGCTCGATAATTGAATGTTAAGGCCTGATAACATAGAAGATTTTCTCTGGTGGTTGTGAATCCAGTTTCACAACAAAACAGTCACTCAGTCAGTCAGCTCAGTCCTATATTGAAATGGTAGGATATGTAGTATATGCATATACTGTATAGTAAAGTATTACTATGTATAAACGTATATACCTACTGTATATAGCATAATGACGTAACATGTCACATATAGTAATCAGGGGAGTAGCAGTGTATACTATGCCTACTATATACACATATAGCATAATGATATAATGTATGTAGCATGTCATGTATAGTCATCAGTAATAATCTATATAATAGTCAGCATTCAGTCCCCTGGCCAGGCTTTTCCAGTTCACGCACGGTAGCCGAGGTCGTCTGTCCCAGGTCATGTTTGTTGTTCTTGTAGAGACGGAGTCTTGACTCTAGTTTGAGGGCTATAAATTAACACTGACTGGCTGCAGCCTGGTCCCCCTACAGGCCTCCAGGACCCCTGTCTGCCCCCCTCCCCCTCCCAAAACTGCCCACCCGCACCCCCCTTCTCCAAACACTATTAATTAAACTGTGAAAGAGGCCTTGACTAACACAGGCACCCCAGCGGACGGCTATACCTGTCTGTCTTACTCAGTGTCAGGGCGGTAAGAGGGCTGTTGGAAAGGGGGGGCTCTAGTAAGGGGGGGCGAGGTGAACTGCAGCTCGTTTTCTTGTTATTCCACCACGACTCGTCTCATGAAAATAAAATGTGTTCATTTCTCCTGAATAGGGGATTTATTGACTTAAGTGGGCTGAGCCGGAGTGAGATTGCCTCAGGGCTTCTGTGTAGGGGGGACCCCGCAGGTTCTAATGAATTGTAAAGCACATTATCTCACTTGCCCCACCCCCCCAGGCCCACTAAAAATAAACATGTCCCCTCAGAGAGAACTGACCTCCCTGTCAGTGAAAGACGAAGGGTTACCCCCTCCACCTCCTCCTCCTGTAACCCCCTGCCCCACCCTCCGTCCCCCCAGTACGTCTTTTTAGGTCTCTATATCTATATACGGCAGGCTCTGACACCTCCTGTCTGTCCAGGTAAACACGCACACACACACACACACACACACACACACACACACACACACACACACACACACACACACACACACACACACACACACACACACACACACACACACACACACACACACACACACACACACACACACACACACACACACACACACACACACACACCCAGCCCCCCTTTGTGACTGCACTTAGAATGGCTGGTTTTCTCTGGCCCTATAGTCTGCTTCAGAGTGTGTGTGAATGTGTCAACTGACCTAACCTGAATAGGACACATGAAATTACCGACACATTCCACTACACTACTGTGCATACACCTAAACTGTGGGACACAGGATGCATTATCCATTCCTAACAGTGATGCCCCGAAGAAAATTCTTACTGTAAATTCTTACTGAGACGTTGGCTTGGTACAGTAGTTCTATTAATCACTGTCTTGGCCCTCTCATCCTTTCAGAACAGTGCAAAGCCCCTCCACACGTGAGGAAACATTCCGTATCCAAAAGCCTGCGCCACCTCTTCCAGCCTACCAGCAAATTTGTCAAAAGCTTGAAACGGTATTTAAGCATTTTACACCTTCTTATATCTCCTGCCTTCCATCTTCACTTTCATGAGAGTATTTATTTTCACACCTACAGTACCAGTCAAAAGTTTGGATACACCTACTCATTTAAAGGTTTTTCTTTATTTGTACTATTTTCTACATATGTATAATAATAGTGAAGATATCAAAACTATGAAATAACACATATGGAATCATGTAGTAACCAAAACAGTGTTTAACAAATCACATTTTTGAGATTTTTCAAAGTAGCCACCCTTTGCCTTGATGACAGCTTTGAACACTCTTGGCATTCTCTCAACCAGCTTCATGAGGTAGTCACCTGGAATGCATTTCAATTAACAGGTGTGCCTTGTTAAAAGTTCATTTGTGGATTTTTTTTCCTTCTTAATGCGTATGAGCCAATCAATTGTGTTGTGACAAGGTAGGGTTGGTATACAGAAGATAGCCCTATTTGGTAAAAGACCAAGTCCATATTATGGCAAGAACATCTCAAATAAGCAAAGAGAAATGGCAGTCCATCATTACTTTATTATTATTATTTTTATTTTTGTCACTTTTATTTAACCAGGTAAGCCAGTTGAGAACAAGTTCTCATTTACAACTGCGACCTGGCCAAGATAAAGAAAAGCAGTGCGACACAAACAACAACACAGAGTTACACATGGGATAAACAAACGTACAGTCAATAACACAATAGAAAAATCTATATACAGTGTGTGCAAATGTAGAAAGGCAATAAATTGGCCATAGTGGCAAAATATTTACAATTTAGCATTAACACTGGAGTGATAGATGTGCAGATGATGATGTGCAAGTAGAGATACTGGGGTGCAAAAGAGCAACAAAAAAACAAAAAACAATATGGGGATGAGGTAGTTGGGTGGGCTATTTACAGATGGGCTGTGTACAGGTGCAGTGGTCGGTAAGCTGCTCTGACAGCTGATGTTCATAGTTAGTGAGGGAGATATAAGTCTCCAGCTTCATTGACTTTTGCAATTTGTTCCAGTCATTGGCAGCAGAGAACTGGAAGGAAAGGCGGCCAAAGAGGTGTTGGCTTTGGGGATGACCAGTGAAATATACCTGCTGGAGCGCATGCTACGGGTGGGTGGTGCTATGGTGACCAGTGAGCTGAGATAAGGCGGGGCTTTACCTAGCAAAGACTTATAGATGACCTGGAGCCAGTGGGTTTGGCGACAAATATGAAGCGAGGGCCAGCCAACTAGAGCATACAGGTCGCAGTGGTGCGTAGTATATGGGGCTTTGGTGACTAAACGGATGGCACTGTGATAGACTACATCCAATTTGCTGAGTAGAGTGTTGGAGGCTATTTTCTAAATGACACCGCCGAAGTCAAGGATCGGTAGGATAGTCAGTTTTACGAGGGTATGTTTCGCAGCGTGAGTGAAGAAGGCTTTGTTGCGAAATAGGAAGCCGATTCTAGATTACATTTTGGATTGGAGGTGCTTAACGTGAGTCTGGAAGGAGAGTTTACAGTCAAACCAGACACCTAGGTATTTGTAGTTGTCCACATATTCTAAGTCAGAACCGTCCAGAGTAGTGATGCTGGTCGGGCGGGCAGCGATCGGTTGAAGAGCATGCATTTAGTTTTTCTAGCATTTAAGGGCAGTTGGAGGCCACGGAAGGAGTGTTTTATGGCATTGGAGCTCGTTTGGAGGTTTGTTAACACAGTGTCCAAAGAAGGGCCAGATGTATACAGAATGGTGTCGTCTGCGTAGAGGTGGATCAGAGAATCACCAGCAGCAAGAGCGACATCATTGATATATACAGAGAAAAGAGTCGGCCCGAGAATTGAAACCCTGTGGCACCCCCATAGAGACTGCCACAGGCCCTCCGATTAGAAACACTGAACTCTATCTGAGAAGTAGTTGGTGAACCAGGCGAGGAAGTCATTTGAGATACCAAGGCTATTGAGTCTGCCGATAAGAATATGGTGATTGACAGAGTTGAAAACCTTGGTCAAGTCGATGAAGACGGCTGCACGGTACTGTCTTTTATCAATGGCGGTTATGATATTGTTTAGGACCTTGAGCGTGGCTGAGGTGCACCCATAACCAGCTCGGAAGCCGGATTGCATAGTGGAGAAGGTAGGGTGGGATTCTAAATGGTCGGTGATCTGTTTGTTAACTTGGCTTTAGGTTTGTAACAGTTTGGGTCTAGAGTGTCTCCCCTTTGAAGAGGGGGATGACCGCGGCAGCTTTCTAATCTTTAGGGATCTCAGACGATACGAAAGAGAGGTTGAACAGGCTAGTAATAGGGGTTGCAAGAATTGCAGCGGATAATTTCAGAAAGAGAGGGTCCAGATTGTCTAGCCCAGCTGATTTGTAGGGGTCCAGATTTTGCAGCTCTTTCAGAAAATCATCTATCTGGATTTGGGTGAAGGAGAAGCGGGGGGGGGGGGGGCGGGGGGGGGGGGGGGGGCGGGGCGGGGGGGGGGGGGGGGGGGCTTGGGCAAGTTGCTGCGGGGGATGCAGAGCTGTTGGTAGGGGTAGCCAGGTGGAAAGCATTATCGTAGATTTATCGGTGGTGACAGTGTTTCCTAGCCGTGGGCAGCTGGGAGGAGGTGCTCTTATTCTCCATTGACTTTACAGTGTCTCAAAACTTTTTGGAATTAGTGCTACAGGATGCAAATTTTTATTTGAAAAAGCTAGCCTTTGTTTTCCTGACTGACTGTGTATATTGGTTCCTGACTTCCCTGAAAAGCTGCATGTCGCGGGGGCTATTCGATGCTAATGCAGTACGCCACAGGATGTTTTTGTGCTGGTCAAGGGCAGTCAAGTCTGGAGTGAACCAGGGGCTATATCTGTTCTTAGTTCAAATGTTTTGAATGGGGCATGCTTATTTAAGATGGTGAGGAAAGCACTTTTAAAGAACAACCAGGCATCCTCTACTGACAGGATGAGGTCAATATCCTTCCAGGATACCCGGGCCAGGTCGATTAGAAAGGCCTGCTCGCTGAAGTATTTTAGGGAGCGTTTGGCAGTGATGAGGGGTGGTTGTTTGACCGTGGACCCATTACGGACGCGGGCAATGAGGCAGTGATCGCTGAGATCCTGGTTGAAGACCGCAGAGGTGTATTTGGAGGGCAAGTTGGTCAGGATGATATCTATGAGGGTGCCCATGTTTACAGATTTAGGGTTGTACCTGGTAGGTTCCTTGATCATTTGTGTGAGATTGAGGGCATCTAGCTTAGATTGTAGGATGGCCGGGGTATTAAGCATATCCTAGTTTAGGTCACCTAACTGTACGAACTCTGAAGATAGAGTTTAAGACAGTGGTTCCCAAACTTTTTATAGTCCCGTACCCGTTCAAATGTTCAACCTCCAGCTGCGTACCTCCTCTAGCACCGGGGTCAGCGCACTCTCAAATGTTGTTTTTTGCCATAATTGTAAGCCTGTCACACACACACTATAAAATGCATTTATTAAACATAAGAATGAGTGTCACTTTTTGTCATAACCCGGCTCGTGGGAAGTGACAAAGAGCTCTTATAGGACCAGGGCACAAATAATAAGATAATAATAATCAATAATTTTGCTCCTTATTTAACCATCTTACATATAACATCTTATTTGTTCATCGAAAATTGCGAATAACTCACCATAGGTTAATGAGAAGGGTGTGCTTGAAAGGATGCACATAACTCTGCAATGTTGGGTTGTATTGGAGAGAGTCTGTCTTAAATCATTTTCCACACACAGTCTGTGCCTGTATTTAGTTTTCATGCTAGTGAGGGCCGAGAATCCACTCTCACATCGGTATGTGGTTGCAAAGGTCATCAGTGTCTTAACAGCGCGATTTGCCAAGGCAGGATACTCTGAGCACAGCACAATCCAGAAATCTGGCAGTGGCTTCTGATTAAATTCAATTTTCACAGAACCACTTGTTGAAATTTCGATGAGGCTCTCTTATTCAGATATTGGTAAGTGGACTGGAGGCAGGGCATGAAAGGGATAACCTGCTTAATTGCGCACCCAACTCACTCAGGTGCTTTGCTATATCACATTTGACATTGTCTGTAAACTTGAGTTCATTTGCACACAAAAAATCATACAATGAAAGACCTGTGTGTTGTCCTTGTTAATGCGGACAGAGAAGAGCTCCAACTTCTTAATCATAGCCTCAATTTTGTCCCACACATTGAATATAGTTGCGGAGAGTCCCTGTAATCCTAGATTCAGATCATTCAGGTGAGAAAAATAATCACCCAGATAGGCCAGTCGTGTGAGAAACTCGTCATCATGCAAGCGGTCAGACAAGTGAAAATGATGGTCAGTAAAGAAAACTTTAAGCTCGTCTCTCAATAATAAAAAAACTTTTCAATACTTTGCCCCTTGATAACCAGCGCACTTCTGTATGTTGTAAAAGCGTTACATGGTCGCTGCCCATATCAATTCAAACTTTATTTGTCACTTGCGCCAAATACAACAAGTGTAGACTTTACCGTGAAATGCTTACTTACAAGCCCTTAACCAACAGTGCAGTTCAAGAAGAAGAAAATATTTACCAAGTAGGCTAAAATAAAAAAGTACAAATAAAAAGTAACACAATAAGAATAACAATAACGAGGCTATATACAGGGGGCACCGGTACCGAATCAGTGTGCTAGTTAAGGTAATCTGTATATGTAGGTGGGGGCGAAGTGACTATGCATAGGTAACAAACAAACAGCGAGTAGCAGCAGTGTACAAAAGGGGGGGGGGGTCAATGTAAATTGTCCGGTGGCGATTTTATCAATTTTTCAGCAGTCTTATGGCTTGGGGGTAGAAGCTGTTGAGGAGCCTTTTGGTCCTAGACTTGGCGCTCCGGTACCGCTTGCTGTGCGGTAGCAGAGAAAATAGTCTATAACTTGGGTGACTGGAGTCTCTGACAATTTTATGGGCTTTCCTCTGACACCGCCTATTAAATAGGTCCTGGATGGCAGGAAGCTTGGCCCCAGTGATGTACTGGGCCGTTCGCACTACCCTCTGTAGCGCCTTACGGTCAGATGCCGAGCAGTTGCCATACCAGGCGGTGATGCAACCGGTCAGGATGCTCTCGATGGTGCAGCTGTAGAACCTTTTGAGGCTCTGGGGACCCATGCCAAATCTTTTCAGTCTCCTGAGGGGGAAAAGGTTTTGTCGTGCCCTCTTCACGACTGTTTTGGTGTGTTTGGTATGTTTGGACCATGATAGTTTGTTGGTCATGTGGAAATTCTCGAACCGCTCCACTACAGCCCTGTCGATGTTAATGGGGGCCTGTTCATAACATTGCATAGTGCAGAAAATACACGAGAGTTCAGGGGCCTTCCTTTAACAAAGTTAACCATTTTCACTGTAGTGTCCAAAACATCTTTCAAGCTGTCAGGCATTCACTTGGCAGCAAGAGCCTCTCGGTGGATGCTGCAGTGTACCCAAGTGGCGTCGGGAGCAACTGCTTGCACGCTCATTACCACTCCACTATGTCTCCCTGTCATGGCTTTTGCGCCGTCAGTACGGATACCAACACATCTTGACCACCAAAGTCCATTTGATGTCACAAAGCTGTCCAGTTCTTTAAAAATGTCCTCTCCTGTTGTCCAGGCTTCCAGTGGTTTGCAGAAGAGGATGTATTTCTTAATTGACCCCCCATAAATGTAACGGGCATATACCAGGAGCTATGCCAGGCCCGCCACGTCTGTTGACTCATCCAGCTGTAACGCATAGAATTCACTGGCTTGTATGCGCAGCAGTAATTGTTTCAACACATCTCCTGCCATGTCACTGACGAAGGCATTGTCTGTATTGTTTTTTGGGGCCTTTTCCCCCAGCATTGTCCCAAAACTCACCCAAATGTATAGCCCCGTTGGAAAATATAAATGGACTTTTTGAAAATGTGAATCGCATTTTTATTTGGCGTACCCCTGACGGCATTGCGCGTACACCTGGGGGGAATACCAGCTTTAAGACATTAAGGTCAGTCAATGCAGAACATTTCAAGAACGTTGAAAGTTTCTTCAAGTGCAGTCGCAAAAACCATCAAGCGCTATGATGAAACTGGCTCTCATGAGGACCGCCACAGGAAAGGAAGACCCAGAGTTACCTCTGCTGCAGAGGATACGTTCGTTAGAGTTACCAGCCTCAGAAATTGCAGCCCAAATAAATGCTGAACGGAGTTCAGACACAAGTAACAGACACATCTCAACATCAGCTGTTCAGAGGAGACTGCGTGAATCAGGCCTTCATGGTCAAATTTCTTCAAATAAACCACTACTAAAGGACACCAATAAAAAGAAGAGACTTGCTTGGGCCAAGAAACCGGAGCAATGGACATTAGACCGGTGGAAATCTGTCCTTTGGTCTGATGAGTCCAAATTTGATATTTTAGGTTTCAACCGCCGTGTCTTTGTGAGATGCAGAGTAGGAGAACAGAAACAGGAAGCATGGAGGAGGAGGTGTGATTGTGTGGGGGTGCTTTGCTGGTGACACTGTCTGTGATTTATTTAGAATTCAAGGCGCACTTAACCAGCATGGCTACCACATCATTCTGCATCGATACACCATCCCATCCCATCCCATCCAACAGGACACTGACCTAAAACACACCTCCAGGATGTGTAAGGGCTATTTGAACAAGAAGGAGAGTGATGGAGTGCTGCGTCACATGACCTGGCCTCCACAATCACCCGACCTCAACCCAATTGAGATGGTTTGGGATGAGTTGGACCGCAGAGTGAAGGAAAAGCAGTCAACAAGTGCTCAGCATATGTGGGAACTCCTTCAAGACTGTTGGAAAAGCAAAGAGTGGCTACTTTGAACAATCTAAAATCTAAAATATATTTTGATTTGTTTAACACTTTTTTGGTTACTACAGGATTCTATGTGTGTTATTTCATAGTTTTGATGTCTTCAGTATTATTCTACAATGTATAAAATAGTAAAAATAATGAAAAACCCTTGAATGAGTAGGTGTGTCCAAACTTTTGACTGGTACTGTATAAATGCTACGAATGTAATATAATCTCAAATGCCATTCTACCTATAGGCTATTGTGAGAATTAATAGTTCAAGGAGACCTTCATTGTGCTGTTGAGAATGAGTGACTTTGGAGAATTGATCAAAACTAACTGACTCTGATTTGTCTCTATGGTCCTCCAGAGGTCTCTACTTGACGTCTATATTCTACCGAGATGACAATGTACTCGTGACGCCTGAGGACCAGATCCCCATCGTAGAGATAGATGAATCCTACTCCAGCTCACTGATGCAGGACTTCCTATGGTTCACTAAGGTAACATACGGACTAGCTCCATACCTAACCATTCGCATTTTACAGTTTCCACTGGTATTTACCTGGTAGAAACTTAGGTGGTAACAGTTGGTACATTCTGGGACTTACAGTACTTCAAAGAATTCTACAAAATTGCTAACATGCTAACAACGTGGTACTCAGATTTGCTTGCTTTAATGAGTCCTAAAGAAATAAACATGAATTGATTATTACTGTGTTATTACCATTTTATCCTAATTGCTTGTGTGTTTCTCCATCCCCAGGTGTCCTACCTATGGGAGGAGATTCCGTGGCTGCAGCAGTGTCTCAGCCCCTCCCAGTCTTCCTGCTCCTGCACCCTCCAGACACGCCTCAAGATGCTGCAGGCCGTATCCCAACTACAGGCACGTCCTTACCCATCAATACTGTTACAAACATGACATAACACCTTAATACATAACACCTTAAATGGTGCGGGAGATATCCTAGCGGTTAAGAGCGTTAAGCCAGTAACCGAAAGGTCACCGGTTCGAATCGCCGAGCCGACAAGGTAAAAATTCTGCCGATGTTCCATTGAGCAAGGCACTTAACCCTAATTGCTCCTGTAAGTCGCTCTGGATAAAAGCGTCTGCTAAATGACTAAAACTGTAAATGTTAGTAACACCCTTATAACCACTCATGGTCATGTATCACTAGTTACCACTGATAACATGGTCAAAACCATACAATCTTGATTAAAAAAACAACTCCTCTCCAAAACCATGACATATTGATCAAATATTGGTCAGAACCATCAAATGTTAGTTGAAACCATCAGATTCTGGTCAAAACCATGTGTCTTTGAAAAGTTTTTTGGGGGGATGTTTTTGCAGGGAATGCTGGGAACTCAGGACCTGGGTCAGGTTTACTTTGAGCCAATCAAAGACAAGCATGGCAACGCTCTGCTGGTGTTGCTGAAGGACATGAACGTGTGTCCCAGTCTGGACGGGGTGAAGTGGACACATCTGTGTAAGCTTCAGCTTCAACGCAAGTCCATCTCGTCCCCCGAGGAGCCCACGGCCCTGGACACGCTGCTCATCACCCTCCACGTATGTCCCAGCCCACTACAACCTCTGGCGTTTAGAGCTTAGCAATGTAACGTTAGTGACAACGAGACCCTTTTCCTTAAACATTACAGAATCCCCAGAGAATAAGGTGAGGTAATTTGAAATAGCTAATTGGATTGAGTTTGAATCTGAGGAAAATTACGCAAGCTTTAGGTATTCATTTGAACAGCGTACAAATTAGCATGTTCAAAAGAGGCTAAGGCTGCATTCATACCAAACCAAAACCACAATGTAGATTAAACAGTTCCCTATATTTACCCTTCACCACATTGTATGTGTTTATTTTAATTGTACACACGGCAATCCGCTGCCTGTCATGCCAATGTGCATGTCACTTGTATCTAAGTAGTCTATCAAGCTAGTCCAGTTGACTCACAGTCACGGCAGACATTTAGTCACAGCAGAACAGCAAAACAGCTCCTGTAATCTCCTGTACGCTCAAATTCCCTGAAACACCATTAATTTAAATAAGAGTCTTTCAGACATACAACGCAATTTTAAAATATTCAGACCCCTTGACTTTCTCCACATTTTGTTACGTTACAGCCTTATTCTAAAATGGATTAAATAAAACATTTTCCTCATCAATCTACACACAATACTCCCTAATGACAAAGTGAAACAGGTTTTTAAATATTTTTGTAAATTTATTACAAATAAAAAACAGAAATGCCTTATTTATATAAGTATTCAGACCCTTTACTATGAGACTCGAAATTGAGCTTACTGTAGGTACATCCTGTTTCCATTGATCATCCTTGAGACGTTTCTACAACTTGATTGAAGTCCACCTGTGGTAAATTCAATTCGATTGGACATGATTTGGAAAGGCACACACCTGTCTAAATAGGGTCCAACAGTCGACAGTGCATGTCAGAGCAAAACCCAAGCCATGAGGTTGAAGGAATTGTCCGTAGAGCTCCGAGCCAGGATTGTTACGAGGCACAGATCTGGGGAAGGGTACCAAAAAATGTCTGCAGCATTGAAGGTCCCCAAGAACACAGTGGCCTCCATCATTATCATATGGAAGAAATTTGGAACCACCAAGACACTTCCTGGAGCTGCCCGCCCGGCCAAATTGATCATTAGGGGGAGAAGGGCCTTGGTCAGGGTGGTGACCAAGAACCCATTGGTCACTCTGATAGAGCTCCAGAGTTCCTCTGTGGAGATGGGAGAACCTTCCAGAAGGACAACCATCTCTGCAGCAATCCACCAATCAGGCCTTTATGGTAGAGTGGCCAGACAGAAGCCACTCCTCAGTTTGCCAAAAGGCAACTAAAGGACTCTCAGACCATGTGAAACAAGATTCTCTGGTCTGATAAAACCAAGATTGAACTCTTTGGCCTGAATGCCAAGCATCACATATGGAGGAAACCTGGCACCATCCCTACAGTGAAGCATGGTGGTGTCAGCATCATGCTGTGGGGATGTTTTTCAGTGGCAGGGACTGGGAGACTAGTCAGGATCGAGGGAAAGATGAACGGACCACAGAGAGCGTACAGAGAGATCCTTGATGAAAACCTGCTCTAGAGCACTCAGGACCTCAGTCTGAGACGAAGGTTTACCTTCCAATAGTACAATGAGGCTAAGCACACAGCCAGGACAACACAGGAGTGGCTTTGGGACAAGTCTGGCCCACCCAGAGCCCAGACTTGAATCCGATCGAATATATCTGGAGAGACCTGAAAATAGCTAAATAGCTCTGCAGCGACGCTCCCCATCCAACCTGACAGAGCTTGAGAGGATCTTCAAAGAAGAATGGGAGAAACTCCCCAAATAAAGGTGCGCCAAACTTGTAGTGTCATACCCAAGAAGACTCAAAGCTGTAATTGCTGCCAAAGGTGATTCAACAAAGTACTGAGTAAAGGGTCTGGAATACTTATGTAAATGTTGTTTTTTAGTTTTTTCTATTTAATACATTTGCAAACATTTAAAAAAGTGCTTTGTCATTATGGGGTATAGTGTGTAGATTGATGAGGGAAAAATACAATTTAATCAATGTTAGTATAAGGCTGTAACGTAACATAATGTGGGAAAAAGTCAATGGGTCTGAGTACTTTCCGAATGCACTGTACAGTACAAACATACGTTTTCATTAAGTAGTTTTCAGAATCTGTTGTGGACGTACCAATTTCAAATCAATAGGTTTACCAGACAATTATCAATTAAGAGCAGTTGGCTTTAGCAATAGTAAAATGTATTTTAACAAATGTGAAGACAATCATATAAAAGGGATGTGACCATTGCATTGTGAAAAGCAATTACTTTATATGAACATGTACTGCAATCTGAAACGTGAATTTCTAGATGAAACTCTGATTAATAAGTTTAGTGAAAAAGTGACTGTGTGATTTTGTGTGTTGTCCTTAGTCAACTGAAATTGTGCTTAGAGTTTTGAAGCAACTGCCGTTTTAAGGATCTGTTTTGAATTTTGTACTAAGCATTGTGAAAATGTACCACATACAGTACTTGTGAAAATGCACCAAAGCGATAGAAAGAAACTGTAAATATAGTTTATGATGCCAAATATGAACAGATTATATGATTGAAAACATATGAAATGCATTATTATTTCACATTAACCAACCAAAAAATACAAAAGACCAAAGACTGGAGCAAGCTGATCCTCAAAGCCCTCAAAGCAACAACATCATCTAAATAAAAGACATCAAAATAAACTATTTCAAAGGCCATCCCAGACGTCAACAACGGCTGTCTCATGCCTTTCCCGTCTGGTTCCCATCGTCTCTTTCAGGAGAAGCTGGCGTACCACAGACGGAGCAGGAAGCTCCTCTCCCCAGGCCTGTACCTGGGCTACCTGAAGCTGTGTAGCTCTGTGGACCAGATCAGAGCCCTGGTGCCTCAGAAGCTACCCAACGTCCTCTGTCATGCTAAGATACGAGACAACTGTAATGTGTCTAGGTGAAGTACCTGGATACCAGCCACCGGGGTTTATCAGTGAATTCCTTGATTTCATGTTATGGTGTTGTTATTGAAATACTAGCCATTGTCGGTCATATATTTGTAACTGTGTGTGTTTGCGTGTGTGTGTGTGTATCAGGGAAGAGTGGCAGTGGCTGCAGGCCCTCAGTTCTCTGGAGGAGTCTCTGGAGATGGACCAGGATGTGCAGAGCGCTCCACACCGCCTCCTACAGGACCTACGCAGCGCTGCCAAGGACCTCATGGCCCACATGAACATCCCTGTCAGCCAGGTCAGCACTCATCCATCCACCCATCCATCCATCCATCCACCCACCCACCCAGCCATCCATCCATCTATCAACTCACCCATTCCATCCGCCCATCACTGCAGACGTACTGTAGGTTGGGTGGAATGCGGTTATGCCAGCGCTTCCAAAGGTTTCTTATGGGAATGGGTTGCTTGTAGATCCCGAGCCTTCCAAAACAGAAGCAACGACAGCAACAACCCAAAGATGACCACAGCAACAAGCTATAGTTGTACTGTAGCTGTAATACATTTCAAGCATCCTTCCATCCATTACTATCCATCGCATGGCATCGATGTCCTCGTTGTGACGCAGTATGCTGTCCCGTTGTCCCAGGTGCAGGACTTCCGTATCTACGCCCAGGAGGTGTTGGAATTTGGGGACAAGGTGTCCTTCCTGCTACTGCTGCCCCCCTCAGACGACGTGTGTACGGCCCCCGGCCAGAGCAACCCCTACTCCCCCCGGTCAGGCTTCCTCACCCTGCCTCTGCAGATCTTTGAGCTGGGTCAGTACTGCTCTGTCTAGTGGGACGTCCTTATGTCTTCCAATTACTGTTATTTATTCGACTACAGTCATTCAGTTGACACCCGATTGATTGGCCTATTGTGACTTTCAATTGTTTGTGCGGTTGACTCAAATGAATTCATGCTTGAGACTGTTGGGAGAGTGTGCACTAAACCCTAAGCAATTACAAGTATTAAAAAGTGAAACATATCTGAAGTGCATAAAGTCAACTGCATAAAGTACATTTGGGGAAACGGTGTTTTTCTATCAGCTATTTAGTATTTTTTTGAAATCTAGATAATAAGTCTGTCCTGTGCCCTTTTCTATCCTGTCCCCCCCTCTACAGTTCACTTTGATGCCTACTGCCCCAGCTTCATAGGGCAGTACTGCCGTGTGTCTGCTCTGCTGGAGCTGGAGTCGCTCATGTCCCAGCAGACCCTGAGGGAGGCCTTCTCTGAGACAGAGCTCCACGCCGCCAAGCAGAAACACCAGCAGGTCCAGGAGCACATGCAGGTAGGCGGGAGTCATAGCTGAGCTAACCGTAACCTAGATATCCTGATCTGGATGTTGTCTCCAATTGCTCCATAATAGTGGAAACTACAGTCCTATCAGAGCTAAGCAAGCATCACACAAGGAGCTAAAAGACCACCTGGAGCTCATTTGTAGCACATGGTGTTTCAAAGAGCACAAAAAGTAAACAATATTGCATTTGAAAGAACACAGAAAGTTAACAATGTATTTTTCCTGCATGTTTCCCCCTATTACAGCAAATGGAGGAGGTGTGGCGGGAGGCGCGGTGGATCATGGACGCCCTGCAGTATGCCCGCTACAAGCAGCCCACCGGGGCCATTTCCCTGGCCTGGATCATCCACTTTTCCATGGACGCAGTGCCCGACACGCCCCGCTCCACCTCCTCCCAGCCAGACTACCTTCCCTCACCCATGCCCTCCCCCGAACCCAGCCGCAAGCACTCTGGTAAGACCCCGAGAACCTATCTTATAGGGGGCAGAGATAGGGCAAGGGGTTTTTACTCCTGATCACACAGTCTTGTGGTGTACGGTCCATTTTACTAGAAAATAAATGATTATTTGTGTATGTGTGGCTCATACAAAGGTGAATGGTTGTGTGTGTTTTACCCACAGGGGAATGATTGTGTGTGGTTGACCTAATGATGAATAATTCTGTTTTTTGTTTCTCCCTCACAGTAGACTTCCACGGTCTCTCAGATGAAGAGGGTTCCTCTGAGGTCTTCCTCACCACTGACAGCGACTACGACTCTAGCCGTGCCCAGAGCCCCCGCGAGTTGGACCTTCTGCCCCCCTCGCCCCTCTCCTCCTCCGGCGGCGGTGTGGGAGGAGGGGGTGGAGGGGGTTCAGGGACAGGAGCGCTGAGAGACTCCACCCCAGACGTGCTCCAGGCCTCGGAGCCCCAGACAGGCCCTACCGGCGAACAACGGCTGAGCGGAGGGGGGCCCGGTGGGGAGAGGCGGAGGGGCAGGGGGGGTCCCATGGAGCTCTTCGACAGCGACTTCATCCTACCCAGCAGGCAGATCGAACTACTGAGGATCACGGAGAAGAGGCAGGCCTTCTGTGTGAGAACCAGTAGTCTTGAATTCCCCTCTTCCTCTGGTGGTCATACTGCACACTCACCCTCACCATCCTCCTCCCCCCACCGCCGCTGGCACCGACCCTCCTCTGTGGACCGCTGCTGCCCTGCTGAGCGATGCCTGCCGCACCCCCAGCCCCCCGCTCGCACCCTGTCAGAGGACAGCGGCACCCAGAGGCTCTCAGGTTCCCCCTCGCCCGGTGCCCACAGGAAAGGCTGGCACGCCACGCTCCGGGTGTACCCGCAGTACCGAACCGGGCTACCCAAGGAAACCAGTGTCAAGGTATGTGGAACTTGGCTTGAGGATGTCCGGGTTTAATGAATTGTTGTTCATGTTTGGGTAGCTCTTTAATTTGGGTATCCAATTATAAAACTGTCATAACTCTGCCCCAGTTGTAACATTGAAACCCCTTTTGACCATTCACATTCTGCTTAATCTGATTGCCTCTGTTCCTCTTTCTCTTCCACTCTCTATCCCTCCCCTCATCTCTCTGTCTCTCTGTCTCCCTCCCTCCCAGCTGCGGGTGACCCCAGGCACGTCGGCCAGGGAGATGGTCCAGCTGGTGGTGCAGGAGATGAACACGGTGTCACGCCGGCTCCTCAGTGGTAGCAGTAGTAATGGAGGGGGAGCGGAGGGGGAGAAGTGTCTGTACAGCCCTGAGCAGCTGGAGCACTTTGGACTGGTGCTGGTGGTGGACGGCAGGGAGAAGTGGCTCCAGGATGACTTCTGTCCCCTGGAGCTGCAGAACCCCTGGCTCCGGGGCAAGCTGTGTGTCCGCATCAAGGAGTACTCGCCCCTGGCACTGCAGTACAGCAGGGCGACTACTGTCTGAAACTAAGGGGTGGGGAAGGATTCGGGGGCGGGGGACTTTAGGTCTGGACTACTAGTTGGAAGTTCCTCCTTCGGAAATGTTGGAACATGAACTTTTAACGTTTTACATGGGCCAAAGCAAGGCAGCCTACCTGGGATGAACTTCCACTGGAATTTTCTCAAATTTTCTCCCTCTCTTTCTCTCTCTTTCAAACTTTTTTCCTCTTCGGTTGTTTTTACCGTCCAGCTACTGTAGCTACAGAGCATAGTCGGTGGTTTTATGTTTGTTTGTTTGTTGTTAACTGAAATGCTGCTGTGAGACTCTGTTTCCATGAAGTCTCTTCCCACCCCATGTAAACTACACTTTCTTCCTCAATGCTCACCTGGACATCAAATGTACAAAAGGAAATGGAAAACTGTTGTTATTATATTATTTGCATCACCAAACGTCAAAGCCCAAAAAAGGGATGTGACGTGAGGAAGATTAATGAATGAATGCTACCGCGCTTTGGCATGGGGCGTGATTGACAGCAACACATTTGCCAGAACGCGGCCAGTATCGTCATCTGCAGCCACATGCGGGTGGACAAGCCTTTTCCTATGAACTTTTCCTATGAACTCTCTCTGTCTCTCTCTCTCTCTCTCTCTCTCTCTCTCTCTCTCTCTCTCTCGCTCTCATTCCAAGAGGCTGTTGGCTGCAACCCTGCAGCCGGCCTTCCCGACGTTCCCAGGATGTGGGCCCTGGACTCTTCCCAGAGGGCCCAGCGCGAGGGAAGGGGGCTGGCGTCTCCCAGCTCGGGACAGAATCTGGAATCTGCCCTGCGGTTTGACCTCTAAGTTTGTCACTCTGTCAGACTCGCCTCCCCTGGCCACTGTTGTAACTTTGGGAAGGAGAGAGCCAGGAGTACAGAGGATTACACACAATAGGGAGGGAGGGAGGGAGGCTGCAATGTCTTTGGGATTCTGGCACTTACTTTCTGGTGTTTCTTTTTTGCCCTGAGTGCAGGAGAAAATACTTTGTACATGGTGACTCCCGCCAATCTGTGGTGAAGTCATAAAACAAACCATCATCTCATCCAACTTAGCCATCGAAAAGGCATAGAAAGCAGATTTGGATTTTTGAAAGACAAAACCCAAACAGGAACAAAGAAAGAGAAGCAATACTTTACTTCCACGTGGTTTTTTCTCGTTTGTTTCTTTGTGATTCGAGACGATTGTACACCTTCCAGAATTCGTCAAAAGTCTGGGCCATGCTAGCCATGTGCTAACCGATAGCGGCCTGGATAGTGTTATCCAGGCCGCTGGTACTCCAGTCCGACCATTAAGAGGTGTTTGTCTCCTCATTGGGGGTCTGTTCGTCTGTACAGTGCTGTAAGTACTCCAATGGAAATAGGATTGGCCAAGTTGCTCTTCAACATGACGCTATAGGCTCCTTCCGCTCACAGTAACTGCAGGCTTTGGTTTTAGTCTAGCACTCGTCTTCGTGTTCATTAGGTAGAAAGGCAGAACCTTCAATGGACTCCTTCTTTGGACTTAAATAGCATTTGAAAAGGTTCAAACAGAAGGCATTTCAACCACGTATGAAAGAGCCTGGTTGAATATGATGTCTGAAATGAAAGCCTGCACTTACTGTAACATTGTGGGTCCAGAAAAGTTTAAACCTGTTCTTGAACCTTCTACCCTGTTCTTTCCTTAGACGTGGTTGTGTTCTCCGAGCCTGATATAAGTGTTTACAGAGTTTAGTTTCCTTTATCCTCCCCAAAAACGTGTGTTTACATATAACTACAACAACAAAAAAGTCTTAAAAGAGCAACTGATGTGAAGTTGTAAATGAAAAGTATTGGTTCCACTGATGGTTTGAACTCTTCTGTTTGCGCTTAGATGTATCTTTAATTCACATCGTTAAAGACGTTTTTTTTTTTTTTACAAGGGCAAACTGCGAAAAACAACAACAACAATATAGAGAAAAACTGGACTGAATGTATCTACTGTTAGACGTCGGGCTGCTGGGTCTGTCAAGAGTATAGAAGTCAGAGGTCAATTCTGAAGGGTGGAGGGGCAGAGGGTAAAGGGGGTTTGTGTCTCCCTTACCAGCCAAAGGAGAAGGAAAGCTCCATCTTGGACCCTTGGCAGATCCACTGAGCATAGTCATGAAGTCATTTTTTTTAAATCTATTTTTATTGAACAATAAATTAATATTATCAAATAAAACTGTTGTTTTGAGGGTTTCTTGTTTTTAACCGATCGCCACGGAGGATTGCAGGAAGTAGACATGGTTGCACGTTTGACCCGCTCAAAGTTCGGAGAGGCTTTTAAAAAAAATGTGATGTCTGTCCTTTTTAACACATCCTGTCTTCGAGATGAACCCTTTGGAGGTGTTCGAGATATCGTAGAGTTTCGGTGGTGTTCTCCAAGAAATCGAACCATGTTTCAGACTAGGCATGTTGGAGGTTTGAAGGGCATCCTGTATTAATTAAGGCATCCACTCGCAAACCAGCTCCAACTAGAAGGAGAATCCGTGAGGAAATCTAATTTCAGATACAAAACGTGTGCCCTGCCAAACATCAGCGGAGCATATGAAATTAAACTGGAGCAGTCTTGTGGCATGATATGAAGAAGACTGAGTGACAAATATAACTCACTTGGTCCTACATATGCTATATAGCAATGACCTCATCGATATGAGCTGGCTAACCGATGAAAAAGGAATGGTAGGCAGCTGCACTGGCATTTCTATCTTGAAACTGTCTAAAGTCTGTAGCGTTTGACTTAAAGCTGACAGGTATGATGCATTACGATGCAGCTAAAATGTCATTGTACGAAATGTCAGACGGTCTCATCGTGATATCATAATGAGTTATCATCGGTCCTTTTGAGTCTGTGGAACAAGAGTCCACATATTATGATGACAGGAGTTGGTCTATTATCTTCGTGATCAAATATCAAGCATTTACATGCAGTAGAGGAATTCATACGTAACGCCTAGATTTCATTTGAAAGTCAATATCCTGGTAACTCGACTGTATGATTTCTGTATAGCCGCATGTTTTTGGACACATCCCCCTCATGTACACACACACACACACACACACACACACACACACACACACACACACACACACACACACACACACACACACACACACACACACACACACACACACACACACACACACACACACACACACACTCACACACACACACACACACACACACACACTGACACACAAAAGTGATAATATATAGATGTGCAAATGAAAATGCGCATGCATACAAACACACAGATTCACACCTTCATGCCTTTACGCACACCCACACACACACACAGCATGACACACTTAAAACACACACACACACACAAGCACTCTGCACTTTTAGGAGAAGTCCTTTACTGTTTATTGACAGTAACTTAAGAATTGTCCTGGAATTCTGACACCTTCTAATTTTAAACCAGAAGAGTCCGGGAAGACCCATGCTAATTTTAGGCCCTGGCATATCTGGACATACTTTAAAGAAAACATTCCGAAAAGTCCATGAATAGTGTCGATTCACACTCATAAAAGAAATTGAAGGGGATTCACTTGATCGTTTTCTTTCGTCAGGACTTCCTGGAGCTGAAAATGATGATTCGGAGGCAAACGCCCGTGAAGTCCTGATGCTGGGCCATTCTAGCCTGTGTGTGTGGGTGTCTGCATGAGTGCGTTCGTGTCCCGATCAAGGTCTCTGTCCTTAGTGAAGGGGTGGTACCCCCTGCCTTAGTCCCCTCCCCTTCAGTCTTGGACTTGACCCCCTCTAAGGTGAGGATAGCAGCCCCAGGGTGTAGTGATCAGGTGACCTTACAAATGACCTTACACACTCTTCACGCATACACACTATTTTGGAATATAAAACAAATCCATCCTTCTGTAACTCAAGTGTTTTCTATTAAAGGAAACTCAGAATACACGAAATGTATGAGAATACAGGACGTACATGCTGTCATATATTATATAATATGTAACAAGTCAAATTTGTTTTGACAGGAGGTCTGTTGTGCCGGTGACAGACCAGAATCCCTCTTTCCTCTCATGCCATTCCATTCCTTCATTCTGTGATCACCTGTTCCCCCCCCAGTTCCAGCCCATACATCCACACACACACACAACACAGCTAGTATTAGCAGCAGCAGCAGTGCGGTGGGTGGAAAAACAGGGCTGCAGTGCTTAGATTACTGCAACACTCAGCTCTCTTTCCCCAGGGCCAATAAACCTTTAAAGCACCTATAAAACACTTGGCAAAGGGCTTTTTGAAGTTTTTATGAAGATCTGCTTTATTGTTCCCCAGAGATGAGCCCCGCACCACTGGCGCCTCGGAGCTTTCTGGAAGTGCCAGTGAATTCAGAGGAAGGGAGGGATCGAGGGAGAGAGGGAGGAAGGCAGGGAGACCCATAGAGGAGAGGGTGTGTGTGTATGTGTGTGTGTGTGTGTGTGTGTGTGTGGACCAAAGCATCAAACTTGGCCTTCATTAGCCAATACAGAGTGCCGGGAGAGTCTCCCGGCGCCAATTTAATTGGCTTTAATCGGCTTAATCTACTAAACAATCATATCCCACCGCACCTTCCCCCTTACCCTCCCCCGTACGCTAGAACACCACAGGCACAGAGCCACATCTCACAGTCGTATGAATTGGAAAAATGTAAGGATGACAAATATATTACTCGGTAGGTCACCGAATTCTATGGTCACTCCCACTACGGCCAACTTTGAGTGGTTGCTATCCCAGGCCTATATGCACTGTGCACAATAGCCTGGGAACGAGGTTAGATTCATAGCAAAAGTTGCTACTATTGACATGATATTGTATAGGAGTAGTGACCCTAGTAGTGGTCATAATAGTAAGGTTAGGTGCTTTTTTGTGGAGAAATGGTATTACCCTAGGAGCAGAATATCATTGTTATATAGTAAATAACACCATGGTCAAAATATTGTGTGTGTGTGTGTGTGTCTGTGTGTGTAGACTTGTTGACTGAGGCCAGTAGTGGCAGAGAGTCAGTGCTTGTTTTTGAAGTAGGGGCTCTGTTGTTCACATGGAGCTCAATGAATGGAGCCGGACCCCCCTCAATCTGTCTGATCCATCGGCACCGGCCTTCCCTCCCAAATCCCGGCTCCGCCGCCACCGCCACTCCTCAAAGTAACAGTTGGCAAACGGACGCACATTAAACAGCCTCTCCAACCGGCCAGCGGCCTTCTCACATCCAGCACTTGTTGTTGGGAAAGAGGAGAGGCTGAGAAAGAGCGAGAGAGAGAGAGAGAGAGAGAGAGAGAGAGAGAGAGAGAGAGAGAGAGAGAGAGAGAGAGAGAGAGAGAGAGAGAGAGAGAGAGAGAGAGAGAGAGAGAGAGAGAGAGAGAGAGAGAGAGAGAGAGAGAGAGAGAGAGAGAGAGAGAGAGAGAGAGAGAGAGAGAGAGAGAGAGAGAGAGAGAGAGAGAGAGAGAGAGAGAGAGAGAGAGGAACTTTTTACAACACACACACACACTCTTTCTTTCTCACACACACAGCTAATAAACGGAGCAGGAACAGTCACGATTCACTGGCCGTGACATTAGACATTGCTGGTGACTTTGACCGTGTCTTTGACCTGAACAGGACCCGTCTGATTTTGATGGTTTTACCAAAAGTGCGGGATAGCCCTCATTGAGACAGTTTCCATTTTCTATTTATTAATTCTACCTTTATTCTACCAGGTAGTCCCATTGAGGTCAAAATACATTTAAGGGATTTCTTAATGCTATTGAGTATAAAGCTGAAATGTTTTGCCAAAAAGAATAAAGATGAGTGGAAGCATTTTTTGGTGGCGTTAGTTTTGGAAGGAATACACTTTGTATGAGCTCGTTCATCTGTGGCTATTTGTGAGATACAAGATATTTTTTTGGGGACACTGAGCGAATAATCAGTGTCACCGATTTGTCATCAGTGGCTGTGTTTTCGAACAGTTCGGAACTGTTGTTCATCACATCAGTGGCAGCTTTCACGTTTTAAATCCTCCTGTCTTGAGACGAGAAAGGAAACAGCAGTTTTGCTCCAAACTGACCTTTGTGTGCATGCCAAGATGCCTGCCCGATTGGTTGGATAGGAACCGTCGTCAGCGACAACAACAACAGCAACAATTTAGGAAAGGGCTGTGTTTTTCTCGTTCGACTTGTTTTGCTTCGGTTGTCGTAGCGTCGTCTCAAAAACGACCTCAAAAGCAATTCCAATTTTGTCTTCCTCTCAGACACTGAGGATCAGATCATGTTAGCCTCTAACATCAAAGGCTCCAGAAAATGTACTCGATTCAAAGGGGGTTTGAAAAACACAGCAGATTAGGGGTTTGTGCGTAGGGGGAGGGGGGGGGGTGTTGGCAGTGTTTGTGTGCGTTGGAAGTTCTAAGATGTTGCGCACCCCTCCTTGACATAGAAGGAAGGTTATGGCTGGAGAGAAAGAAATAGACAGCTGGAGAGAGATGGAGCAAGATTTTTTTTAAAGAGACATTGACACACAGACAGTAAGAGTGTGTAGTGAGGTTTATAGACGGATGCATAGAGGAAAAGGGAGGAAATGATACTAGGAGGGGTATGAGGGGTATATACTCTATGTGAGTACTTTGGGAAAATGAGGAAATTCAGAAAAATAGAACAGGTAGCTGAGAGAACAGACAGAAGAGGGAAAGCTGAGAGAGAGAGACAGAAAGAGGGAGAATGTAATTAACAGATAAGACCAGAATTGAGAGGACGAGAGGAGATGGGAGAAGTTGGCGTTAGGAGGCCAGAGGACGAGCCAGAGCAGCTGAAAAGGGCTGGTGTGTTGCAGTCAGACAGCAGTGTTGCTGTGTGACTGATTTGGGGGTTTACTGGTGCCCCCCTCCCTGCCTATCTCCTTAAGCCCCCCCCCCCCCCCAACCCCCTTTGTTAAGGGGATGATGTCATGGCTTCTGAAAAACATGGGGGTCGAAGCCGGGGCCGAGAGGGGATTCCTCTGGTTCCTTTTTAAGTTTAGCAGGGGAGAGTTGTTTCCCTGACCAGTGGAGACAAGCAGAGGGACAGAGGGCTCAGTGCAGGACCCCTACAGGAGCAGTCACATTAGGCCAAGCCATCAAAGCCTGCCGCGCGCCATAGACACACACATAAGCGCAGAGACGTGCACACACACGCACATTCACTCAAACGACAATGTTCAACACTTAACTAAAATATACTCATACAGAGATAGAGATATAGCGCAAAATAGCATGAGTTCACATACAGGTAACTGCCAAAATAAAGGAAACGCCAACATAAAGTGTTTTAATAGGGCGTTGGGCACCACGAGCCACCAGAACAGCTTCAATGCGCCTTGGCATAGATTCTACAAGTGTCTGAAACTCTATTGGAGGGATGCGACACCATTCTTCCATGGAAAATTTCATGATTTGGTGTTTTGTCGATAGTGGCGGAAAAAGCTGTCTCAGGCGCTGCTCTAGAATCTCCCATATGTGTTCAGTTGGGTTGATCTGGTGACTGAGACGGCCATGGCATATGGTTTACATTGTTTTCATGCTCATCAAACCATTCAGTGACCACTTGTATCCTGTTGATGGGGCATTGTCATCCTATGGAGGCATATCCATGGTAGCCAAAATAATGGCTAAAATAACGGCCTGCCCAGCATTTTTATACATGATCCTAAGCATTATGGGATGTTAATTGCTTAATTAACTCTGGAGCCACACCTGTGTGGGGAAGCATCTGCTTTCAATATACTTTGTATCCCTCATTTACGCAAGTGTTTCCATTATTTTGGCAGTGACTTGGATATAGACATACACAAATTCACTTACTCACTCGTGGAAAAAAACACACACACACACACACATATACACACACACACACACACACTTCAATCGTGCCCCCCTGGCCCTTTGATTGTATAAAGCATGTGATCGCTATGACAGATACACAAAATGACCACTCTTACCCTGAGATACACTGTCATTCATACACACACACACACATACCAGCAGATTCACTCATCCCACCCATTCACTCTCACACACACACATACACACACACTCACTTCAATCGTGCCCCCCTGGCCCTGTTATTGTTTTCAAAATATGATTGCTTTGACGCGTAGAGTAATGATCTGAGAGGAGCTGGCGCGAGTGGCAGGCCCCTCTATTGTTCTAAGTCAGTGTGGTGCTGTGTCCATATCTATAGAAACCAAGCCAGACCGGGAAGGCATGCTTTCATCTCAGCAATCGGCTCACACACACACACACACACACACACACACACACACACACACACACACACACACACACACACACACACACACACACACACACACACACACACACACACACACACACACACACACACACACACACACACACACACACACACACACACACACACACACACACACACACACACACACACACACACACACACACACACACACACACACGCACACACACGCACGCAGAGTCGCGGGCACACACACAGTCACTCTCTCATTTGAACAGATGAGAGTATGTCTACCTGCACAACCACAGCATTACACGTACTTATTTGGCCTCGTACATTCCATGCAACATCTTTCAAGATTTGTCTTTTAAAGAGCTCATTTCAATTAAGACCAATGGCTGCCATTTCCTCAATTGAATGATACTGTCAACCAAAGGGAAACCCACAAGAATTGAGACCTCACAGAAATCGGTGTTATCGCTTTGTAATTTAATCTGTAAAATGTTTCTTTGCTTGTTTCTTGAAAAACACTTGGCTAAATAGGCTGTTGTGTGTGTGTGTGTGTGTGTGTGTGTGTGTGTGTGTGTGTGTGTGTGTGTGTGTGTGTGTGTGTGTGTGTGTGTGTGTGTGTGTGTGTGTGTGTGTGTGTGTGTGTGTGTGTGTGTGTGTGTGTGTGTGTGTGTGTGTGTCTACAGAAAGAATCACAGACAGTCACAGAAGCAGTATTTTGTCACTCACCCGTCAGCTCAACTGAAAGAATTACCATGTGTGTATGTGTTGAGCAGCCTTCCGAAAGGCTGCCCTTGTTTGGCCACTCAAAATATTTGCCCAGGATTAAGTGGGGGACCTCACGTCTTGGTCACAGGCAGACTAACTAGAGGCCAAACTGGTCCCAGAGGACAACACAGGATCACAATGTTAAGCGTAAATATTCACAGTGTCTCCAGACATTCCTATCTGGATATCACACTCACACACACACACACACACACACACACACACACACACACACACACACACACACACACACACACACACACACACACACACACACACACACACACACACACACACACACACACACACACACACACACACCTGGTCCATGTATCAGACCAGACTTTATCTCCATTTTCAACAGATACTGTAGATCCGTCCATGCTGTGTACCTCTGGCCCTCAGGATTAGTGTCAGACCCCACTGCTTAGAATGCTGTATGTGTGTGTTGCAGGGAGGAGGGTTATAGGGGCCACAGGGGGCTGGCCCCAGCGTGGAGACAGAGTGGATAGCAGAGACAGACAGACAGGCGAGGTAAACAGGCTCTGGAGCCAGGAGAAGATGAGAGGATCATGGATAAATGCACTCCCATCACACACACACACACAAATACACACAAATACACACAGAGTAACAGTAATGTGACTCAATGACTTACTCCAGTCTCCAGGAAGTGACAGTTTATGCTCACCAGAATGTACAGTATGCTCATCAATGTGTTGAACACAGAGGTCACTATTATTCAAGTCACAAGCAAGTCTCAAGTCACAAGGTCCGAGTCTCAAGTCGAGTCCCAAGTAGAACGGGTCTAGTCTCGATTGAAATCCAAGTCGTGCATTCTAAGAGCAAGTCGAGTCACAAGTTTTTCAAGCCAAGTTCCAAATTGAGTAAAAAAAATCTATACTTGTTCAAATACAAAATTGAAACCTTGGAACTATAGGGTTCTAGCTGACATTTTTGTCAAAAATTACTTAGTCACATATAATAGATCTTTAGACGGTACTTCATATGTCCGTGAAGTTATATTTTTGAAAAAGTAAATACGTTTTTTTTTTTTAAATATGAAAAACGTACAAAATTCTAAATGCAGAAATCCGTTTGAACATGGCACTATAAGGTTCTGTGTGCTATCCAATCACAAGCCTGAACAAATACAGACGGACCAATCAGAACATGTCTTTGCCATCTCCCTCTAAGTATGGTCTAGGCTAGTCTAGCAAGCAATAAAGGCACGCAAGCAGAACAACAACAGTCCGAAATCTCAAAGTAAATATCACATTGTTGTTCAGTGATGACAGTCATTCGTCTGATGATCCTAATACATTTCTTAATGTATTTGATGGTGTTCGGACTATTTTGGGAAAATAGTGTTATTCTGTCATTTATGTATTCAAATTGCTAGTCTTCTTAAAAACGGAACATTCCTAGTTCAGAAGTTTCAGTTAGAACATAGCTGAAACAAAATTGACATCTCAGAGTCATAAGGTTCTACGTGCTATTGCACCCCCCTAAAAAAAACTAATGTACAAATGTCTCAGGATTTTGATACTCTGTACTAGGTACCTTTTAAGATGAGGACCTTAATAGGTTATGAAAAATGAATTCACTACAAAACAGTTCTGAGACCTGGGAGGTGAAAACTGACGCTC
Source organism: Salvelinus alpinus (assembly GCF_045679555.1). Classification (NCBI taxonomy): domain Eukaryota; kingdom Metazoa; phylum Chordata; class Actinopteri; order Salmoniformes; family Salmonidae; genus Salvelinus; species Salvelinus alpinus. The sequence continues at coordinate 25,018,646 of NC_092088.1, forward strand.
AATATCTCAGAAGTATGCTTCCGGCAGATAGAACCTTATAGTCCCAAAGTCATGAAAATCTTTGTCTATATATCGAGGCTACCAGACAGCCCTGTTCATCATTTTGTCTACAACACATTTTGATTATGTAATAATACATTTTAAGAAACAAATTCAAAATGCAAGCTTCATAACTCAATCATCAATTTCACATTTTTTTGGGGAGCTGCATATTTACTTATGTCAATCCTCTCTCCCTACAATATCGACGTGCACCCGATTCTATAGATGTACAGCAAATCAGCAATCTGTTCGCTAGCTCAGTTGTGCACGTGCGCACAGGTGATGCATTTTCTAAACGCAAGATAGAGAAGTAAACTGCGTTTTACACCTGCATTTTGAACTGAAAGTTCATGTTAGCAGTCAATATCAACTAGGGATATCATGTCACACGTTCACTTCTCTGGAGTCCAGAGCAAGCAGGATCATAAGGCCTACCTGTATGCAGCGGGGGTTGCAGGGTCGGATAGCCTTTAGGCATATAGACAGTACCACTGAGGTATATAATTATAACTCACCCAAACTATAGGCCTATCTGAAATATGAAAATGATCAATGAAATCACCAGGTAGCCTATTGTTCTGGCAAAGATAAGTCCATAGCAAATTGCTAAACTAAATTTTATATTGATAACATTAACGTAGGTAGGATACTCTGTTTATGCCAGGCAAAAGAGGAGAAACTTCAACAAGTGCTTTCTGGGCTGCGTTTCAAACTCAAAGTAGACGGCCCTCGGTCCTAAACCCTCAGCCCTTGAATGACGTTTTACATCGCCACATCCAAGTGTACCTTAAATGTCCCTTGCCCAAGCGAGGGAGAGTGATGATCGGAGAGGCAGCGTCCTTGGTGGAAATCTGGAAGTTGAGCTTAAAAACAACCAACCTAAAGCTATTCATGTACGTAGTAAGCTAGCGTATCTAGCTATCGCATTCAGTCAGGTGGCTAGCTATATTCGTTTTAGCAAGCTAGCTTCCTACTTTTTTCTGGCATGCCCGAAAATGCAGCCTTGTTGATTAAATTTGACTCTTCGCGGCCACCAGAGTTTGACATGTGACTACAGTTTGTACTGAATTGTGGGTCATATCAACCCCGCAAGTTACCAAAGTTGTTCACTCGCTCCCTCGAGCTAAATCGAGGTTCGAGGGGGCAATGTAAGTGAATTGGACCTCCGCTTAAGATGGCAATCAAACTGCATCCGTTTTCGACGGGATTCCCCCGAGGGAAAGTGGCTAGCTTCAGGGCTGAGGGGGTAAAAATAACGTGTTTGGACAGCAGCCCTGGTCACTAATCTGGATACTGTATGTGCGCCAGCCTTTGCGCGCCAACGTTGATGACTGGTCATTGGTCAACAGTCAAGGCGGGAAATGTTTTGGTTCTGAAGCACAGATTACAAGCATTTGGTGCAATGCCGTAGGCCTATGTTAGCGACCAGATCGAATAAGCAAAGGTATAAATATAAAATACAAATGGTAGGCTACTAAAATATTTTTCCCATTCAGTTTCACACTAGCGACTGGCTACTGTAGCTCACGGCCTGTACTTGATTGACAGTTTGCTGGTCCAATCAGAGGCCGAGTGTGTGTTTCACTAGCTTGAGGCTCTAAGTTATGAACCAAATATGGTTCATCAAATTTGTGATTCCAGTCAGACTCGAGACCAAGTCATGTGACTCGAGTCCACACCTCTGGTTTTATACATAGGCTTATAATGGCTATGCAAAGACTTTGACTGATACATGGATATACTGGCTTGCATATCACTCACTGATGCAGAAACACAGCAAAACATATTTGGTTCTGTTGTTCACTATTGGACATACGCACACAGCGAGAGAGAGAGAAAGAGCAGAGCCAGCTGTCCTGTTAGCACCTGTGTGTGAGCGGGCCTGGCCAGGCATGGTGTCTCGGGGAGAGAGACGGGGAGACAGAGGAGCGAGAGGAGAGGGAAGGTCACCGCATGCCAGAGACAGAGTGACGATACTTAAACTGGGCTCCTCGCCTGTGACCTGGGTGTAATTACAGCACACACACACTGGAACCAGACAGCCTGGGAAAGGGTGTCCAGCTCCTGCTCTCTGTCCCTGTCTCTCTGTCCTCTCTTTTGAAGGGTTCTCTGTTCTCTCTCTGTCACTTGTCATGGTTTGGCACTGTGCACGGCTCCAAGCATTTTGGAATGTATGCTGTGTGGTTATTTCACTGGTCACTTCTGGTGTTGCTGCGTTACACACACAAACACAGACAGTGAAAGACAGGATATGACAGCAATGTATCTCCCTCTCTCTGATATTCCCACTGTTCTGTCATAAACTAATAAATGCTTATGGTATCTGGACTGACCCCCTCCCCCCCCCAAAATAGGGGATTTTCCTTAAAGATATATATTTCTCACTATGAGGTTGAAATAATACTCTGAAATTGTGAAATGATGATAATGCCCTTTTAGTGTAAGAGCTTTTTGAAATGCCTAGAATTTCATCCTGTTCAGATGTGATGGAGTTTTTGTCCCAGAGCATAGTATCACAATCGGATTATTCTGACCTTTTTTTTGTGGTCTTTTCAAAGAAATACAGATTCAAATTTTGACACACTCAACAATTTACACCAAGCCCGATGCGATATCCCCTCTTTTACGAAAAATGTGCATAACGTCACCAATGCTGCTGTGGTCATTCATATGTTATTCGACAGGACACAGTAGGCTAATAATGAGAAACAAATCGTTTATACTACGGGAAAAATCATATGCTACTGAAAATATTAGGATATGAAAGGAGCTTGGCTACTTTCATTCAGTTGCACCCCATTTAATAAGAGAGGAAAAGCAAATTCCTACACATGTAACAAACAGTATTGCTTACGTCCCTCTCCGACCTGGGCTTGAACCAGGGACCCTCTTCACATATCGACAACAGTCGCCCTCAGAGTATCGTTACCTGTCACTCCACAATAGCAGTGGCCCTTGCACAGCAAGGGAAACAACTACTTCAAGGTCTCAGAGCGAGTGATGTCACCGATTGAAACGCTACCAGCGTGCACCGCTAACTAGCTAGCCATGTCACACAGGTTACAAATGCCTAAAAGGGCTGCCATCTTGCTAGTTCCGGTTTTACTGGGACTACTCCGCCTGCGCACTAGTGCTGCAGCAGCCGAGCATGAGCGCAGGAAGCTTTTGGGCGTTCTGCCAGTGTCGCTGGGGACAGGGATCTGCGTGGCTGTGACAAGTTGGGGGAGGGGAAATCTGCATTTGCACCACCACCAGTGGGAGGGGGGAAATCTGCAGGCATCACGGTGACCACAACCACTCTAAACATGAAAGGTGATTATGTGTATGCAGTTGTATGCAAGTAACTCATTGAGGACTAAATCCTACCTGCTCTAGCTAGCTGTACATGTGCACCTCAGGACCTAGCAGTTGTATATTTGCTATTCAACACAACGCAATCACAGACATACCACTTGTTACGCAATGAAAAGTTGGTGAAAAAAGTTTCTGCATAAGTTATGCAGTTATGATTTTCCTCGTTAGAAATTCTAACGGCGTCCCAATTGAATCAGTCCATGAATCAGTAAATTTGCCTTGTATTACGAGATGATAGAAAGCGTTTGATGAAAGCTTCATAGTGTAACATTCCAACTCGTGGATCCTGTAAGACGCTCACGACATTATGTATTTACAGAGCCACTGACATTGTGAGTTATGTCGAACCAATATTAGGAGTGATATACTGTTTGCTGTGACATTATGGGGTCCATCCTTTCTAACCCCTGCCAACATATCTTTACCTGTCTTAGTTCTGTCCTGCTATTAAAAAACAATCAGCAGGTGCTGCGTCAGAGCAACAATGACAAGATAAAGAACCCCTTACAGAAGGGGAAGGTTGTGCATCCTGAGTAAATGATATTCTAATATAAGTACGCTAATGTAAGTAGTTCAATAAAGCTTTCTACTTGTACTGGCTGCCTACTTGTTTTCATTCTTGTTCTACACAAATACCATCAAGACCTCCAGTGGTGTCAGGTAGCATACCGACTGCGGCTGGTCCACTGTCTATCAGTTCACCTCAGCTTGTAAGAGAATGGAGTTTGATTTTTAACATTGGAAGAGGTACTCCACCATACACAACTGCAGGATACTGATTAGCGATTGGTCGGAGAGTTACAACGCAATCTACCATAATAGAGACGAACATTCCACAGCTAATCTTTTCATATGTAATAACTGATAACTATATTATGAGCAGGTATTATTAAACAATGAAACTGTTTGAACCTCAGAATATCCCCCCACTAAACTGTGCCAGCTTCTAATAAATACACACAAAATGTTCAAATACAATAGCTAAACGCTTTGCGCATTAAAGCGTTAATCGTTTAAGCTGGGTAGCAAATGGGCCAAATCAAGCACCGATAGAGCAACGTCTGTTGTCCCCTCCAGAGATTGGAGAGTTTGACGAGCTGAGCTGGTGATCCCTCTTCTCTGCATCTGGGGGCATAGTGTCCATCAACAGGGCATGGATATCATCAGCCTGAGGAAGAAGGTGGTGTTCAGAGGGAGAGTTACTGGGTGATGAGGGGTTTCACCAGGCATGCGTGTAAAAAAATATATTGGATGGCAATTATAGTGAGCAGACTACGTCATTGTAAGTCAGACACTTAGTTGTTTAAGTCAGACACTTAGATATGTCTAGCATTATGAGCAAAAACATATGAGAGCACTCTTGCTTATGTCGAGAATCATCAGAGAATACTGAAGACTTCATTTGAATTCGATCAAGAGGGCCGCAATGTCCACGTGCTGTAGAGGAGAGAAGTGACCGAGGAGAGGGCAGGAGAGACAGAGGAGAGGAGTGATTTAACCTCATCATGACTTGCCCAAAGACTGATGACATCCAAGCTGTTCCATATCTAGGATTTCCACAAGGTCACTTTCATCACAGTGTGGGTGTTTTGACAGAAACCGGTAGTCCAAATCAGAGTTACATTTGACATTTTAGTCATTTAGCAGACGTTCATATCCAGACCAACTAACAGTTAGTGCATTCATCTTAAGATATCACAGGCATAGAAAGCAAGGAAGATTATTTAAGATACTGTTTGAAGAGGTAGGGTTTCAGATGTTTTCAGAAGATGGGAAGGGACTCTGCTGTCCTAGCTTCGAGGGGAAGCTGGTTCCACCATTGGGGTTCCAAGACAGGGAAGGGCTTGGACTGGGCTGAGCAGAAGCCATGAGACCTGAGGTGGCAGAATGGAGTGCTCGGGTTGGGGTGTAGGGTTTGAGCATAGCCTGAAGGGGTGGGGAAGGTGGGGAGCCAGCCAACAGTGAGTTGCAGTAGTCCAGATGGGAGAGGACAAGTGCCTGGATTAGGACCTGCGCCGCTTCCTATTTGAGGTAGGGTCGTACTCTACGGATGTCGTAGAGCATGAGCCTGCAGGAGCGTGTCAGTGCTTTGATGTTTGCAGAGAACAACAGGGTGTTGTCCAGGGTTGAGGCAAGGTTCTTTGCACTCTGGGAGGGCGACACTGGAGTTGTCAACCGTGATGGAGGGGTCTTTGAGTGGGCAGGCCTTCCCCGGGAGGAATAGCAGTTCCGTCTTGTCGAGGTTGAGCTTGAGGTGGTGGGCCAACATCCAAGTTGAGATATCTGCCAGGCATGCAGAGATGTGTGTCGCCACCTGGGTGTCAGAAGGGGGGAAGGAGAAAAGTAGCAGCAATAATAGGAGAGACCATGTGAGGATGTGACGGAGCCGAGTGACTTGGTGTATAGAGAGAAGAGGAGAGGGCCTAGAATTGAGCCCTGGGGGACACCAGTAGTGAGAGTATGTGGTGCAGATACAGATCCTCTCCAAATCACCTGGTAGGAGCGGCCTACCAGGTAGGATGAAATCCAAGAGTCTGTATAGCCTGTGATGCCCAGACCTGAGAGGGAGGAGAGGAGGATCTAATGGTTCACATTGTTGAAGGCAACAGATAGATCTAGGAGGATGAGAACAGAGGAGAGAGAGTCAGCTTTGGCAGAGTGGAGAGCCTCCGTGACACAAGATCGCTCTGATAGAGATAACGAGAAAGTTGATCACCGCACGCTCCAGTGTTTTGAAAATAAAATAAAGAAGTTTAGATTTATAGTTTTTGACGTCAGATGAGTCGAATGTTGGTTTCTTGAGGAGGGGAGCAACTCGAGCCATTTTGAAGTCAGAGGGGATGCAGCCAGTGGTCAGGGAGGAGTTGATGAGGGAAGTGAAGAATGGGAGAAGGTCTCCAGAGAATAGGCTGAGTGAATGAGTAGCGGATGTCGTCAACCTTTTTTTCAAAGTGGTTGACAAAGTCGTCCGCAGAGAGGGAGGAGGGATGGGGACGGAGTGGTGGATTAAGGAGGGAGGAGAATGTGGAAAATAGTTTCCTAGGATTAGAGGCAGAAGCTTGAAATGTAGACTGGTAGAAAGTGGCCTTAGCAGCGGATACAGAGGAGGAGAAGGTAGAGAGGAGGGAGTGAAAGGATGATAGGTCCTCCGGAAGTTTAGTTTTCCTTCATTTTCGCTCAGCTGCCCGCAGCCTTGTTCTGTAAGCTCGCAATGAGTCACTCAGCCACTGAGCAGGAGGGGAGGGCCGAGCCGGTGGGGAGGAAAAGGGACAGTGCGAGTCATTAGATGTGGAAAGGGAGGAGAGTAGGGTCGAAGAGGCAGAATCAGGAGACAGGAGGGAGAAGAATTTAGCAGAAGGGAGAGATGATAGGATAGAAGAGGAGAGAGAGAGAGTGAAGATTGTGACAGTGCATGACCATCTGGGTCGGGGCTGGGTGGTTATGGTTGGAGGAAAGAGAGACAGAAAAGGAAACAAAGTAGTGATCAGAGACCTGGAGGGAGGTTTCAGTGAGATTAGTGGGCGAGCAGCCTCTAGTAAAGACGAGGTCAAACATTTTGCTTGCCTTGTGAGTTGGAGGAGATTGGGAAAGAATGAGGTCAACTCGGCAGAACCGTCTTTGTTTCGGTGTCAGACCTAGTTTTGCGACAAAACCACCACTGACACGACCGGCGCTTACAACATGTACAAAAATGTCCATGAATTGTAATCCGGGTAATAATTCACATTTCCTGTTGCTAGCTAGAACGTGGATTGACGTGGGCTTTATAACGTTAGATAGCTAGATAGCTAACTTAGTCCCGCCAGAGTCATGCCATCTGCTAGGTTGCCTTACTGACAGTATTTGAATGAATGCCACTTAATAAATATTATCCTCACAACTATGTTATCAAAAATGGTGTGTTTATAGCAATAATAACAATTAGCAAACATGAATGACAAGCAAACAACCATGAGCCCTGTCAAGATGCCTTGTCAAGATGCTCAAGCTAGCTGATGCTAGCTAGCTGCACGTTAGCTTCCAATACAACGCAAATCGTCCATCAATTTAAATGCATTATGAAAAAAGAAATAATAACAAAATCATAATAACAAAAAATCAATCACCAACTTACGTGTAGAGTTTAGATGTTTGGTGAAGTTGAAAGCTGAACACGATGGCATCTTCAGGTTCTTGCTGCGTCTTTTTCTTCTTGATTCTGTTATTCTAGTGCAAAGAATTACATTTACATTTACATTATAGTGCAAAGAATTCCCTCGGCTCCTTGACCTACATTACGCACAAGCAGGTCCCGGTCACGCGTGTGTGAGTTTTCCCTTCAGAATGTGCATGTGACATACTGTAAGCTCGCTCAAGTCACAGCATTAATTTAAAATGTCAATAACTTTGGCTATGAGTGATGGAGAAAAAAATCGGCCTCTAAGACAATTACTTGAAAAATGCATTGGATGTTTGGTTTACAATGTTGATGACTGAAGTGTCTTATTTACATTTTTAAAACGTGATTTCTCTATGGGGTCGTCAATGGGTATTGTCTTTCTAGGCCGTACTTCAGTTCAACTGCAGTACCGAAAATGCCCTCTGAGCACAGTGGAAAGTGTCAATTCATATCAGAGTCAATACATGTTGAAGTGTAATGACTCGAACATGTTAGAATCACCTTTGGCAGCGATTACAGCAGGGAATGTTTGTGGGTAAGTCTCTAAGAGCTTTCCACACCTGGTTTGTGCAACATTTGCCCATATTTATTTTCCAAATTCTTCAAGCTCTGTCAAATTGGTTGTTGATCATTGCTAAACAACCTTTTTCAGGTCGTGCCATAGATTTTCTGCAATATTACTTCAGTGCCTTGTTGCAAACAGGATGCATGTTTTGGAATATTTGTATTCTGTACAGGCTGCCTTCTGTTCCACTCTGTCAATTAGGTTAATATTGTGGAGTAACTACAATGTGGTTGATCCATCCTCAATTTTCTCCTATCACAGCCATTAAACTCTGTAACTGTTTTAAAGTCACCATATCTTTGTAGTGACTGGGTGTTTTGATCAGGGGTTGGAACCGGTTCAGGGAACAGAACCAAAAGCTGGAAAATAACTACATTTTCCAAGGAACAGAAACGGAACCTGGAACGAAAGTGATCCACACTGTTGCTGAACAGAACAGTCCTTTTAAAAGCATGGGAAGCAGTCAATAACGTTATTTTACGTTCCAGTCATTTTGTTTGTCCAACAACAAAACGCAACAAAGCGACTATGTAAAGACCTCACTCTGTCACTCAGAAACGTATTCCCGTGTCAGCCCGCTAGCTGAAAATCTTTACCTGTGCGTGTTCAGGCTACCTGCCACTCTAAAGTATAGGCTACTGTACTGACATTACAAGCTTGATTCAGAAGATAGAGAGATTTCTTGATAGCTAGAGAAGAATGGGATTAACTTTTTCAGTGCTAATTAAGGATACTTTAGGCCTAGTTATCACGTTTCACGTTGGATTTATTAACTACAAAAAGGTAAGACTTGTTTTTAAATCTGGAACTGTTTCACGTTGGATTTATTAACTACAAAAAAGCTAATACATGTTCATACATGCCCAGAGAGCTCCTACTTTTAAGGGGTAAGCGGGTTGTCTCTCTCCCTCTCTCTCTCTCTCTCTCTCTCTCTCTCCCTCTCTCTCTCTCTCTCTCCCTCTCTCTCTCTCTCTCTCTCTGTCTCTCTCATGCTATTTTTTTCTAATTACACATATACCATATCCTTCTTCATATTCCGTTGTCTTCTTGCTCTGTACACCTCCCTCTCTCCATTTTTCTTTCTCTCTCCATCACTCTCTCTCATTCCCCAGTCTGACAGAGCGAGGCAGACGCTCGTATTTACTCATGGCTCCAGGGGCTTGTGGCTCTCGATTAGCAAACCAGTGCGAGTCAACAGTTGGTACATCCCCAGGACAAACTATCATACCCCTCACCCCTCTCCGATACATACACACATACATACACACCGCTGCCGGTCTGCCGCCCCCCAGTCCCGTTCTCTACCAGACAGGCAGCCGATGGTGGGCGGGGGGGGGGGGGGGGGGGGGTTGTGTGCACTCGCACCCTAGCGATACATTTCCCAAAGCCTTCTCCGGGGGCCGTCACCCTATTACCCTCCAGCGTGTTCTCCAAACATACCAGGGGGCAAAGGGCACGTTGTCTGTTTGACAACATGCACGGCGCGGGCGCCGGGTTGTTCAGGTAGTTTGAGTTTTGCCTTTCGGACTCAAAGACACCCCAGTGCACTTCAGCCACACTGAGTGTCCATTGAACTCTCCAGTTAGACATGGAAACTCAAAGGGACACATACGCTACGGGGGAGCGAGAACAGAGGGCACGTCATCCATCAGTGGGTGGTTGTTGGTGAGTGGTTTGGTGGCGGGCTGTGGTTCTATTCCGGTACTGGACTCGAGCCACTCTGGGATAAGACATACCGTCCCTTGCCATGGTTTCTTATGACACCCGTAATGTCATGTCTATGGCAGCCCTATGGCGGCCTTTTGAAGGTCTTATGACACCTCACACACCGAGTAGAGTGAGCGGCAGCAACACTGAGCATTGTTAGATTGTAAGGATGTGCGCGCAGGGCTGCAGGTCTCACTACTGCAGGACAGTTTTTTTTCTCTTTCTCGGCTGCAGTGCCACCGTGGAGAAAGTAACAGCGACCATATTGTGAGCAGTGGGAATTGGGCAGGCCCCAAATGACATCACTGCGCCGTAGGGAAGAACAGAGAGAATGTTTTTTCCTGTTGTTTTCCGGAAGGCAGTGATCAATTTAATTCCACCCTCATCACTCCTTCTCTAAGGGGTGAAAAAAAGAGAGGGAGAGAATAGAAAGACGATGGGGCACTTCTCTCGCTCGTTCCCGAAACGGGCCGGGTCACGCACCAAATAAAAAAACACTGAAAAGGGAAAGGGCCGAGGCTGTTGAGACTGTTGGGGATTCTTTCTCTTTTATTTAAATTTTCAGAGACATGAATAAGGGTAATTATGCTGGAATGTAATGAGGTCACTCTACCTCCCCAATTAAAAGTTGCCAGGGATGTTTACGGAAGAATGGTGGCAATTTCAGCAACCACCCCCCAGTCTGCTGATTCACAGCATAGAGTACAAGGAGTCCTTTGGATCGCCTCCCGTCATTGCTCCGCCCCTCCTTTCCAAGAACATTGTCCATGTGTCAGTCAGGGCGAGGACTCAGTGTGCCCACCGGGCAGATAGACAGACAGACAGACAGTCCATAGAGAGTGTGTAGACCCACCGCTAAGACCTTGCTTTTCCAGGCAGCCATTGTCTAAGGATGCCCAGAGTCATCATGACCACAGAGGATGACCTCTCACCCCCCCCTTTCTCCATTCTCCATGTGTGTGACTCAGACAATACGTGCCTAAATATGAGTGTGTATGAATACAATATACAAACACAAGCATGTGGGTGTTAGCAAGGATGTTTCCACTTTCAGTCGCATTAGTGCAGAGTCCCCAAGAATCCCTAAGAGGCCTAGTTCAAAGTCAAATCCGGCAGTCACATCACAAACGCATCGAGCTGTTCACAATACGATCACAATGAATCGTAGCCTGTGATAAAGCACTGTGTTTCTTTGTCCCAAATGGAATGTCATATAGAACCTGGGAACTTGTCTGACGTTCAGATTGACTTCAGATTGCCTCGAGCAGACCTGCATTCAAATACTTTGAGCATTTGATCTAGCCTGTCTGGAGTGCCTGGTGGGTGGGGGTTTGGAGTTTTGGGACAATTCTATTGATCCATTAAGTCAGGCAGGCTCAATTAAGCAGATCAAGTATTTTAAATTATTTTCTTTTTCTTTGACGTAGAGTGGGCCTTCCCAATAACGAGGTGGACCAATTTCATAAAGAGCTCAGGCAACAATTTATGATTTCTTTTTTGTTGTCGTCAGGGGAAGAAAAGTCACTTTGATGCTGTTTACTGGCTAGTTCTGCACCAAAAAAAATCCTGAAGAATAAAAAGAGAAAGCTTCAAAAGTATCCTGTTAACGGGACACAGATTTTTGTCATGCTTCCCGACCCATCTGCTTCAACTTAGGGCTATGAAGCTGGAGGAGTGAGGGGTGGGATGTGAGGGCTGGTGTTGGGGGCTGTAGAGGGATGTAATATTTAGAGAGGACAGTGGAGGAATGTTTTGGAATGAGAAGGAGGATGAGGAGGGGTGTGTGTGTGTGGGGTTGGGGCCTACTATGTTAGGTGTTGAAGAGTATTTCCAAACAGCAACAGGCAAGCCACATTACTCAAATCTCTGTATAATCTAAAATAGCCCCTCTCTTTAGTCCCGTGGGGAATCAGAACAGATTGGGAAGTCTGAAATCTTTTTGGGGGGTCAACACAGTTACCCCTGGTGATGCTCTTTGTCTTAGTGAAGTATTGATGCCCCCCTTTTCCGTGTCCTTTTCTCTCTTCTCCTTTATTTCCCCCTCTGTCTCCTACCCCCTCTGTCTTCTGCACCATTCTAACAGTCCCCTAAGGACCCTAGGACCCTAGTCAGCCAGTCTGGCTGGGGCTGCCCCTGGTGGTGCCTGTGCTGGTTAAGCTCCCAGTGGGCCTTCCTTGGGAAGCAGTCTGTTTGTAAAAAGCGGGGGGCCCTGCGCTCGTAGCCACAGGGAAGGGGGCTCGCTATCTGTGCTCGGGCCGACCCCCTAATGCACCCTTGCCGTGCGCCCTATTGAGGCCTAAGGAAGCGTGAAAAATCGCTTCAAAAACCAAAGTGCTAAGTCTCCTTGTTATACAAGGCCAATTTTCGGCACCGACCCCACCCTTCCAGCCCTCACTCTGTGTGCCCCCCCCCCCCACCCCTCTCTCACACACTTCGTCAGGCTCGGCGGACTTCGTTAAAGTGAGCCAGGGCCCTTTATCGCATTATTTAATTGGCCATTCCACAGCAAACTGCTACTGCCGTGTCCCCCTGTTGCTCGCTGCCCCCCCCCCCTTCCTCCCTCATCCTGCCTCCCCCCAACTCCACCCCTCCTCCTTTCCCTCTCCTGACTGTCCTCCCCCACCCGCCCTCTTCCTCCCTCATCCTGCCTCCCCCCAACCCCACCCCTCCTCCCCCCAACCCCACCCCTCCTCCTTTCCCTCTCCTGACTGTCCTCCCCCACCCGCCCTCTTCCTCCCTCATCCTCCCTCCCCCCAACCCCACCCCTCCTCCTTTCCCTCTCCTGACTGTCCTCCCCCACCCGCCCTCTTCCTCCCTCATCCTGCCTCCCCCCCAACCCCACCCCTCCTCCTTTCCCTCTCCTGACTGTCCTCCCCCGCCCCCCCCCCCTCTTCCTCCCTCATCCTGCCTCCCCCAACCCAACCCCACCACTCCTCCTTTCCCTCCCTCCCTCCCTCCCTCCCTCCCTCTCCTGACTGACCCCCCCCCCCCGCGCCCCCCACCCAGTCCCCTCCAGTCCTCTCTCTAAGTAATTAGCCGGGGGGGGGGGGGGGGCTTGGTGCTGGGCTGGGCTGGCCGGCATAAAGGGGATGGGACGATGGGAAGCGGCGTTCGCTGGGCTCCCCTGTCCTCCCCTGTGCTGTCCTCCCTCCCCTCTACTCCCCCGGACTCCCCTGGACTCCCTGCGGGGCCGCTGCTGGACAATAGCAGCTGTGTAACCCCCCCCAAACTCCCTATTACACTCTTATTAGCATAATTTAATGCAGGGGCCCCCCAGGGGTGTATCCTCCCTGTTCACCCACGACTCCGTGGCTTTGCATGACAGCAACTCCATCATCAAGTTTGCTGACGACACAGCGATTGTAGGCCTGATAACCAGCAACGACAAGTCAGCCTATAGGGAGGAGACAAGTGAAATGGCATTGTGGTGCCAGGACAACAACCTCTCTCTCAACGTCAGCAAAACAGACGAGTTGATTGTTGACTTCAGGAAGCAGAGGAGGGGACACGCCTCGATCCACGTCAATGGGACTGCAGTGGAGCGAGTCAGCAGTTTTACGTTTTTCGGGCTTCCACATCACCTATGACTTAACATGGACAACAACACCACCACTCTTGTCAAGAGGGCACAACAGCTTCTCTACTTCCTAAGGCAGCTGAATAAATTCGGCATGCCACCCAGGTCCTACCGCTGCACCATCGAAAGCGTCCTGACCAGTTGCATCACGGCCTGGTATTGGAATTGCTCAGTCCACGACAGCAAGGCCCTCCAGCGAGTGGTGAAGTCGATGGCCCAGTTCATCACTGGGGCTGTGTTCCCACCCATCCAGGACATCTACTTGAAACGGTGCCTGAGGAAGGCCCCGCAGCATCATAAAGGACCCCACACACGCCAGCCACGAGCTGTTCACTCCCTTATCGTTGGGCAGACGGTATAGGTCTGATACCAACAGGCTCAGAGACAGTTTCTATCTACAAGCCATCAGACTGCTGAACAATTGAACTGGACTGACCACCTGCACTGACTCTCCGCACCGTAGTGTAGGAGAGTTGAAATGGTTATTCCAGCAAACATCAAATGACTAGAATAGTACACATAGCAGAACATGACATTCAGGTTAAGGGTCACTGGACCAAGCCCGCGAACAGAAATATTCCAAGTTTAGACAGAACCTGGAATCAGATCGCTATGATCGTCAGGAACGTTACTTTTGGTTTATATTTTCATTTGTACTGCCTAGTACTGCCTGTTGATGTTTCGGCGGCAACTACAGTAGCTGGACGGTATTATCATCTTTGGTTTTTATTTATTTCATTGAATACATTTTATTTCATCTGGGTGCTTACGTCGCCTGCTAGCATCCTGGTACTACCAATGATCGCTGATGCTATGTTTTGGCACTCCTCAGAAAAGCAGAATTCTACAGTATTTCATTTAACTGTTTCAAGGACAAAATTATTTTTATTTAAGTATTTATTTTGTTGTAGTGGGGGACAGTAACATTAGTACTTTCTAAAAATTATATATTTTGAATTGTTATTTTTAGCGCACATAATATAATGTAAACGTATGCAATAAGGTGTCTATAATAGAATAAACGTGGCAAAAACAAATGTAGACATTAGTAAATGCATTTCTATAGCTTCCAAAATATTTTTTACAATTGTGGGGGGAGTGCCAAGATGGAGGCGGGGTTGCTTCAAAACAGTGCCCGCTGACAGTCACCTAGTGTATATATAAATTGTTGGGTACTACCCGTAGCTCCCGTTCTCCTTAGGTAGTGAAGGTTATTTATAATAAAGGTTACATGGAGAAAATGGATGGCCCTCCCTTCAGCAAACTATATTTTACCTAAACTCTCCCTGAATGCTTGAAAAAATACAAGTGACCCTCCCCTATACCCAAAATAATAATTAAAACATAAAGTGGATAGCAGAGAACATCCTTACCAATTACCCTCACTTCTTGGACAGACCAGGGCCCTCATTTATCAATGTTGCGTACAAACAGAAATGTTCGTAAACCATACGTGCGATCATTTCTAAGCAAAGTGTGGGATTTATCAATTTGTACTTATACTTGAGAATGTGCGTAAACTAAAGTACACCTCTGACCATGCGTACGCACAGCACCTTGTGGTAGAAAAAAAAAACTGCTAATGAAATACCATCCACCAAATGGAGAAAGAATTGACCAAATCATAAACTATGCAGAAAAAATATAATACATGAATAGTTTGTTCATGTATTTATTTTATAGACACTTAGGCTACTAATAGTTTTCTCAGGGTGCTATCGAATTCATAAACATGAAACCATTTAAGTGTAATTGAATAATAAAGTCAATTAGAAAGACAGTGGAATGTAAGGTTGGAGGCAATTTAGTTAAACCAGTTAAATAATATAAAAGGTAATACTGAGGCATTGTGACTTGTCCAAAATGGCAAATCTTGCATTGCTGGAGGATCTGTCACAAGCTGCATTACGCAGGGAGCGTGTTTTCAATGAGCGTGCAGATTGTTTTGCTGAGGGCTCCAAAAAGTATGGCTTGTTTTGCTTCCACTTTGGTGATCAAAAGTTATATTTCTGCCTCCGGAAAGTTTTTTCTTTGTCTTCTTGGATTTCTCCATGTTGGCAGACAGAAATTAGAGACGTTTCTTGCAGCTTTAAAGGGAAGGTTTGTGACCATAAATGGTCATTTCGGGCTGTTCTTTATGTAAATGAGAGTTCACGTGCACTAGCAGTGTTTTATAACGTGTCTGATTTATCTAGGGAAAATACTAACAGGTGTGTGTGAATCAAGCGTACGAGCAACTGATAAATACCAACTTTCAAAATGTTCTTCGTACGAGTTAATTTAGAAGCTTTTCTACGCGACATTGATAAATGAGGGCCCAGAGCCTTAGATATGCAGTTTTAGAAACTACTCTTCATCCTGTAAGCATTAAATGGCAACGCATTAATTTTTATAGAAGACAGGGCTGCGGGCCAGAAGGTTGTGGGTTTACAGACCACCTTGGACAAGAGATCTCCTTTACAGTAAAAACATTGCATGAATATATAATCGTGTTTGCATGTCAGAAAACAATTGCCTTTTATAAACATGTCATGCAATTGTATGTCATTTTACATATTAGGATAATATTTTTTAATAACAAACAAATTAACGAAATTACAGGCTAACACGGAACCCAAACCGGCTGCACGCGTGCGCCATCGTGTGCCATCATGCATACATTTATTTTGTCCCCCCACACCAAACGCGATCACGACACGCAGGTTAAAATATCAAAACAAACTCTGAACTAATTACATTAATTTGGGGACAGGTCGAAAAGCATTATACATTTATGGCAATTTAGCTAGCTAGCTTGCTCTTGAAACCCGAATCGTTTCTAGTTCTCTCCTCCTTCTAGGCTTTATCTTCTCTTGACTTTATATTGCGATTGGAAACTTTCATAAATTAGGTGCATTACCTCCACTGACCTCATTCGTCTTTCAGTCACCCACGAGTACCTGCTTCTATAAACCAATGAGGAGATGGGAGAGGCAGGACTTGCGGCGCGATCTGCGTCACAAATGGAACTGACTTCTATTTTAGCCCTTGGCAACGCAGACGCTCGTTGGCGAGCGCGAGCAGTGTGAATTCAATGTTTGAATAATATAGATGTCTACATTTATTTTGCAAAGCTCACGTACGCAACGCGAGCGGTGTAGTCAGGGTATAAGAATGGACAGAGAGATTTAGGCCTATGCGTTCATTTCATCATATTTCTCCAACACCAAATCAATGTGTCTTGTTTGCAATGAAACTGTCCCTGTTTGCAAATAATTAAATCTGAGACATCATTAGGAATCTGAGCATGGTACTTTCAAAAGTTAGGCGTACCTTTCAACCACAGACAGTATACCTACCGACGCAGAAAAATGTAAGCTTTAACTGCTGGCTACTTTTCTTCCATGGTTTAACCCAACAAGAGAAACTCACAAATATTTCCCTAAAGGCTGTCTGGGTTTAAACATCTTCTATTGTACGCAAATTGAATAGCTCAATTAATTGATAGTGACAGAATTAGATTACTTCCCAAGCAAAGTACATGTTTTGTCTCCTCGGCTATAGAAGGTTGTAACACAGCCTCTGAATGTCAAAGAAATGAAACAATGATATCCCCATATGCACCAGAGTCAAGTCGTCCCCGGGTATTTAACAGCTTGTTTCTAGCATAAAGCATTGCGGACCAAAGCTTTGTTATAGATCACTTTATAGAAAATAGATTATTTTCTTCAAAGTCATAAGCTAACAATGAGTAGGCCTGTGCTTTTTAACATTAAGTAGTAGCAAGCTGTCAAAGTTGACATCCGGTCCTCCTTCTCATCTTTGCGCTCTCCTTCTCAAACTGAACAGAACATAGGCTATAGGCTAGTCCGCATGCAAGATAGTGCTTTTTTTTGGACTAGGCCTAATCAAAAAACATTTTCTGAAGAATTCTTTGACTCTCCTCTTGAACTGCCGCTGTCGGCCTACACAGCACAGCATTGGTTAGGCAGTGCAAAAAAAGGTTTTGATCAGCAAGAGCAGAGCAGGCTGAGGGTTGTAATATCCTTTGCAGTGTGTAATGCAGCCTTGTTTTGTTCACACCATCCCACCAGCTATCTTAGAAATATAGCTTTGCTCTATGCTTCTCCTAGCATGCACTTTGTAGCCTATAGATAATTTGATTGAGACCACACTAAATGTGACCAGTTTCATAAAATTTGGCGTATGATGCATGTCGCATGTCACTACTTCACAGGAGAGGCATTTCTGCCTTTTTTTGGCAGAAATGCCATCTTGAACATGTGAACTTTCATATACATTAATAACAAACGTGTATGTCATCTGTAATTATGAATAAAATTCTTAATTTACAAGCCTAGTTGGTTTAGCCACGGAAAAAGCGAGGAACCTTCCCGCTAGCCATGATTGGCTGAGATAATGGATGGGCTGGACATGCCGAGAGGTGAGAGCTGTCTATTACACGAGCTGCTCAGTGTGTGTAGATAATCCTTACTATCGCAGCTTTTTTGAAGGATATAGCCATGGAGAACTGCAAAAGACATACTGCTCTCAACAACATTGCTGCTCTGAATTTAGCAAGTGCTATTGACAAAGAATAGTGGGGAAAAGTTGTGATGGACTACTTTCTGGAGGATGATCGTGCCATACTGACGCTCTCTGACTCTGAAAATGGATCATATGATGAAGAAATCCCTGATTTAGGTAAAAACATTTTCACTGAAGCAGACATTATAGTCTTCTGAAGACAGTGATTGGGAAGAAACTGAGATCAACAGTGTTGTTGTCACGGAAGAAATTGACCGAGTTTTGAAATCAGTGGAATGCCTTGTGGAAGGGGAGTATGAGAACGAAATGAAGAGATTAAGAAAATTCGGACGTTTGCGGAGGGAGTCGAATGGAAAACACAGAACACCTGTCATTAAACACCTGTCTCCGGATTACATCTTCAAACTAGGGGCAACCATGGCATCCGTGACAGAGAGGGAGAAAGATCTGACGATTCTTTTGGCATTGAACAAGGTCAGTGTGAACCGGAGTGACTTGACACAACAGTCTAAGCAAGCTGTACAAACAAAACGCAAACAACAAAGGGCTTCTTCCTTAGTGAAAGGGGTTCCAGTCTGCCGTGAAGCATTCATCCATGTATACAGGTAAGAGTCTCACTAGCTGGCTCGCTAGCTACGTGTATGATCTGTGTAGTAATATTATTAATATCTCAGAAAGCCATTTGCATTGCTAGTTATAGGTTTCTACTAGCTAGCTAACATTGAACCTAGTTGGTTAGCTTCAGCTACCTGCAGATTTATACTACATCATTGCATGCATGGCGGCTAGCTATGACA
Source organism: Salvelinus alpinus (assembly GCF_045679555.1). NCBI lineage: Eukaryota > Metazoa > Chordata > Actinopteri > Salmoniformes > Salmonidae > Salvelinus > Salvelinus alpinus. The sequence continues at coordinate 25,037,374 of NC_092088.1, forward strand.
ATCCGTTTGTATTGCTACTGTATGGGATTACGGTTCATTGTTGAGTTAGCTAGCTAGCTAGCAACATGTCTAAACAAACGACTCCGCTTCGCCAGATGATTACATGACCCATCAAGTTAGCCAGGTGTGTCTGGAGCAGATTACGGCCATCTATTGTATTTCATGAAAATGTGAACAGGTCTAGACAATACTACTTCCAACACTTTAAGATGCTCTGATGAAGGTCAACTGACCGAAAGCTCAGCCACAATCACATGGCCTCACATTTGAATCCTTAAAGAGATGGGCAGGGCTAAGGCTTGAGAGGGTGTGAACGCTGCTGAATGGGTGTGAACAAATAAGGGCACTCAAGTAGGTGTACCAAAAAATGTAAATACCATTTTCTCAAAAGTGAGATAAAAAGTAGAATTACTTTCCCATTGTTCCTCAACTGCAGTGCAATGTATACTATTTTGAAGCTCTGAGTCAGTACATTTATCCAATGTAGAAAACACTGTTTCAAATTTTAGAACATAAGATCGAAAGAGCAGTGATGTAAACTACTACTTAAGTAGTTTTGGGGGGTATCTGTACTTTACTATTTATATTTGTATCAACTTTTACTTTTACTTCACTACATTCCCAAAGAAAAGTATGTACTTTATACTCCATATATTTTCCCTGACACATAAAAGTACTAGTTACATTTTGACTGCTTAGCAGGACACTGGCATCTCTACTGCCTCTGATCTGACGGACTCACTAAACACAAATGCTTTGTTTGTAAATGATGTCTGAGTGTTGGAGTGTACCCCTGGCGACCCGCAAAAAAATAAAAAACAAGACAATGGGGCCGTCTGGTTTGCTTTATATAAGGAATTTGAAATGATTTATACTTTTACTTTTGATACTTAAGTATATTTTAGCAATTCCATTTACTTTTGATACTTAAGTATATTTAAAACCAAATACTTTTCGACTTTTACTCAAGTAGTATTTTACTGGATGACTTTCACTTTTACTTGAGTCATTTTCTATTAAGGTATCTTTACTTTTACTCATGTGTGACAATTAGGTACTTTTTCCACCACTGCGAAAGAGGTGTTCGGTCACAAATAGCCTATAGGCGCACTTGATATTGTGTGCCCAGCAGAGAATTAGAGATCAGGGGTGGCTTCCGGGCACACATCTATATATAGCCTAATAAGAATCTAATTCTAAAACACTGAGAAATATTGAAATTGTATCAATGACATGGACTAGATGTTAAAAACACCAAACGCTCCCATTGACTGAAATTGAAAAAGCATGACCCTCCCCCATTCTGTACCTTTAGATCCATCCCATTGTCCGTGAAAACACAGAGAAAGGTATGTGTTGAAAATCACTCCTGTGTTGAAGTCCATAACCTTAATAAATAAGCTTCCCAAGGTTAATGATATCGGCATTGCTATAAGAGAGTGTGAGACAATTGAAATATGGAACTTTCAGGGTTTTATCATTGTTATTGATAGAGTTTTACAGAGTACTAAAAAATATTACTGTTGCTAGCTGGCATGTCTTTCTGTGCTGCCGATGGCTAGCATTATGGGACGTTATGGGAGATGTAGTTTAAGTTCTCTGTCACGTTCCTGACCTGTTTTCTGTTGTTTTGTATGTGTGTGATGGTCAGGGCGTGAGTTTTGGGTGGGCATTCTATGTTGTGTGTTTCTATGTTGGTTTAGGGTTGCCTGGTATGGCTCTTAATTAGAGGCAGGTGTTTTGCGTTCCTCTAATTAAGAGTCATATTTAGGTAGGTTGTTTCACTGTGTTCGTTGTGGGTGGTTGTTACCTGTCTCTGTGTTTGTGTTCTGCACCAGATAGGTCTGTATCGGTTTTTTGTCACGTTTGTTATTTTGGTAGTTGTTTGTAGTGTTCACTGTTCTTTAATTAAACATGTTTAACACTAACTGCGCTGCATTTTGGTCCTCTCCTTCACCCCTGGAAGAAAACCTTTACAGAACCACCCACCACAACAGGATCAAGCAGCGTGAGCGGAACCAACAACAGCGGCAAAGTAAACAGGACTCATGGACATGGGAGGATGTTTTGGACGGTAAAGGTTGCTACACATGGGAGGAGATCCTGGCTGGAAGGGATCGCCTCCCATGGGAACAGCTGGAGGCACTGAGGAGAGCAGAGGCTACCGGAGTGAAGAACCGGAGTTATGAGGGGACGCGTCTTGCACGGAAGCCTGAAAAGCCCGTAAGTAACACCCAAAAATTTCTTGGGGGGGGGCTAAAGGGGAGTGTGGCGAAGCCGGGTTGGATACCTGAGCCAACTCCCCGGGCTTGCCGTGGAGTAAGAGGGCGTCGTACTGGTCAGACACCGTGTTATGCGGTAAAGCGCACGGTGTCCCCAGTACGCGTGCTTAGCCCAGTGCGGGCTATTCCACCTTGCCGCACTGGGAGGGCTAGGTTGGGCATCGAGCCGAGTGCCATGAAGCCGGCCCAACGTATCTGGTCTCCAGTACGTCTCCTCGGGCCGGCGTACATGGCACCAGCCTTACAGGTGGTGTCCCCGGTTCGCCTGCATAGCCCAGTGCGGGCTATTCCACCTCGCCGCACTGGCAGGGCTACGGGGACCATTCAACCTGGTAAGGTTGGGGAGGCTCGGTGCTCAAGAGCACGTGTCCTCCTTCACGGTCCGGTATATCCGGCGCCACCTTCTCACCCCAGCTCAGTACCACCAGTGCCTACACCACGCACCAGGCTTCCAGTGCATCTCCAGAGCCCTGTTCCTCCTCCACGCACTCTCCCTATGGTGCGTGTCTCCAGCCCAGTGCCTCCAGTTCCGGCACCACGCACCAAGCCTCCTGTGCGTCTCCAGAGCCCTGTACGCACTGTTCCTTCTCCCCGCACTCGCCCTGAGGTGCGTGCCCTCAGCCCGGTACCTCCAGTTCCGGTACCACGCACCAGGCCTAGAGTGCGCCACGAGAGTCCAGTGTGCCCTGTTGTTGTTCCCCGCACTAGCCTGAAGGTGCGTGTCCTTAGCCCGGTACCGCCAGTTCCGGTACCACGCACCAGGCCTACAGTGCGTCTCAGCTGGCCAGAGTCTGCCGTCTGCCCAGCGGCGCCTGAACTGCCCGTCTGCCCAGCGGCGCCTGAACTGCCCGTCTGCCCAGCGGCGCCTGAACTGCCCGTCTGCCCAGCGGCGCCTGAACTGCCCGTCTGCCCAGCGGCGTCTGAACTGCCCGTCTGCCCTACGCCGTCTGAACTGTCCGTCTGCCATGAGCCTGCAAAGCCGCCCGTCTGCCATGAGCCTGCAAAGCCGCCCGTCTGCCATGAGCCTACAGAGCCGTCCGCCAGACAGGAGCCGCTAGAGCCGTCCGCCAGACAGGAGCCGCTAGATCCGCCAGACAGCCAGAGCCTTCCGCCAGACAGGATCAGCCAGAGCCTTCCGCCAGACCGGATCAGCCAGAGCCTTCCGCCAGACCGGATCAGCCAGAGCCTTCCGCCAGACCGGATCAGCCAGAGCCTTCCGCCAGACCGGATCAGCCAGAGCCTTCCGCCAGACCGGATCAGCCAGAGCCTTCCGCCAGACCGGATCAGCCAGAGCCTTCCGCCAGACCGGATCAGCCAGAGCCTTCCACCAGACCGGATCAGCCAGAGCCTTCCGCCAGACCGGATCAGCCAGAGCCTTCCGCCAGACCGGACCTGCCAGAGTCTTCCGCCAGACCGGACCTGCCAGAGTCCCTCAGCCCGGACCTGCCAGAGTCCCTCAGCCCGGACCTGCCAGAGTCCCTCAGCCCGGACCTGCCAGAGTCCCTCAGCCCGGACCTGCCAGAGTCCCTCAGCCAGGACCTGCCAGAGTCCCTCAGCCAGGACCTGCCAGAGTTCCTCAGCCAGGACCTGCTGCCCCTTATCCCGGTGCTGCCCCTTATCCCGGTGCTGCCCCTTCATTTAGGTGGTTTTAGTTGGAGGGTGGTCATTGGGAGGGGGATACAGAAGCGGGGAGTGACTATGGTGGTGTGGGGACAGCGTCCGGAGCCTGAGCCACCACCGTGGTCAGATGCCCACCCAGACCCTCCCCTGGACTTTGTGCTGGTGCGCCCGGCGTTCGCACCTTGAGGGGGGGGTTCTGTCACGTTCCTGACCTGTTTTCTGTTTTGTATGTGTGTGATGGTCAGGGCGTGAGTTTTGGGTGGGCATTCTATGTTGTGTGTTTCTATGTTGGTTTAGGGTTGCCTGGTATGGCTCTTAATTAGAGGCAGGTGTTTTGCGTTCCTCTAATTAAGAGTCATATTTAGGTAGGTTGTTTCACTGTGTTCGTTGTGGGTGGTTGTTACCTGTCTCTGTGTTTGTGTTCTGCACCAGATAGGTCTGTATCGGTTTTTGTCACGTTTGTTATTTTGGTAGTTGTTTGTAGTGTTCACTGTTCTTTAATTAAACATGTTTAACACTAACTGCGCTGCATTTTGGTCCTCTCCTTCACCCCTGGAAGAAAACCTTTACATTCTCGAAGGTCTGAATGGGATAAATGTGATTCCACATTGTAGCTTGTTTGTAATAATACAGTGTTTTTGTACATGAGTTGTTGTACTTGAGTACTGTCAACACTGAAAGCACCTAGCAATGCATTCGAGATGTGAGACAGGATATGTTTAACTTTTCTTCATAATCTTCTATAGAACAACTTGTCAGATGGTGAATTGAAGACTGATGTGTTCCTGTCCCGTCTTTTCATAATATCATTGCAGGTATAGTGCGGCAGGTAGCCGAGCGGTTAAAAGCGCTGGGCCAGTAACTGAAAGGGCGCTTGTTCGAATCCCTGCGCTGGCAAGGTGGAAAAGCCTGCCTTTCTGCCCTCGAGCAAGGCAGTTAAACAACAACTGCTCTCGGGACGCGGATGAAGTCGATTAAGGCAGCCCCCCCGCACCTCACTGATTCAGAGGGGTTGGGTTTAATGCCGAAGACACATTTCAGTTGAATACATTCAGTTGAGCAACTGACTAGGTATTCCCTTTCCTCTCTATTGTCTTAAGAATGACTATTAAACAGTCTTTTGTATTGAAGATGGTTTATTCTGTCATTCTATACATAATGGCTGTATGAACAAATGTGATAGTGTCCATGAAAGATGGTGCGTTGAAAACGGGTGTGCTTCTGTCTTTCCATAATATAATTGGAGATATACATAAAAGCTCCGAGAGACAGCCGTGGTGTCACTCTTCATTTCTTGGTGGTTCCGTGGTGCATATGAAGAGTGCCACCGATTTAGCAAACATACGCTCACTCCCGCACACACCCACACAGACATACACACATCCACGCACACTCTCTCTCTCTCTCTCTCTGTCACACACACGGTAGCATTGAGAAGATAATTAGGGTTAATTGGCAAAAAAACATGAATCAAAGTATCCTATCAATCAAATTCTCTAACCAATTGTCTTTAAATGGAGAAGGTGATACGGAGACAGTAAGTTAGTAAACAAAGACTTGTTATCACGTTGTAATGGAATGAACATGGACGCACACTCTCTCCCCATTGATAAGAATGGTGAGGCAAACTGTCCTGGGATTCCTGCACGCTGGATCAACGCCCCCTAGTGACCACTATAAGAGCAAGTACCCTATCACAACCACACACATCAGTCCGTCTCTTACACTGTACTGTGTACAGAGCACAGTTACAACAGTCAAATTATGGAAATTATAATAGCTTCTACAACTGATAAATTGATCAAATAGCCTCAACCAAAAGTATGTGTTATGACTATATGCGTCAAAGAGGTCAAGTGCTGAACACTACTCCAAAATATGGAACATTTGATTGACCAAGCATAAAATGTGTCTAGAAACGTCTAATTAGCTCTTAATGACAAGAGACTGTGTTGATAGTAAGTTAGTTGCATCAACATTCGTTTATAGAAGCCTGATTATGCATAATTAGGCCTACCCATTAAATCATTTTCTCCATATCAGTTGCGTTATTGACAGCTCCATATATTCAACTGAAAACAACCTTTGGGGCTCAAACATGATCCTCTCATCAGTGCGGTTAGTCAGCATGGGAAAGGTAACGTTTAGTAAGGCTATCCATGACCATTTATAGCTTTAATTGCGCGCTTATTTTGTGACCCCAAAGTTCAAACAGCGAATTCCTGTGTGCGGACAGAGGTCCTCGTGAACAAAGGTGGAATGTGATGCTCGTTTTCCGTTACAACCCCTCGGACACGCTACTAAACGTTTCCCACCATTCTCATGGGAATGTTATAAACTGGGAAACTAGCTACCTCAATGAAATATTGACCGCGTATTGTTACCTCGAGTGCGTTGCAGTAAGATAGTAATTGCGCACAAGTTACGAAATATGAGGAGAGACAGGCAGATTGCAATGTAATGAGAGCATTGCTACTGTAGCTATAGTGCTATATTATGACTATTTTATTTTGGGGAGAATGCAAAAGGTGTGGCTACATCACAGTTTAGGATATAATGTCTCTGTCAGTGATAAATCGGTTTCTTTAGGACCCTGTGGATAGTGTGATTGTGGCCGATATTTTCCACATTCTGTGAGGGGAGGGGGCCGAGGGGTGCTGTCAATCATAGTGAAAGTGGCAGTGGTGGGCAGGACCCGCTGACACTTTGTACCGTCGGAGGGGGATATTTAACTTGGGTTTGAGCACCGCTCGCAACAGACACACTCATACACAGTGTGTCTAAGCAAAGAGACGCTCAGCGCCAAGTCTCAGACCTCCTAAAGAAGGAGCAAGTAAGTAGGCGCTACTGTAGCAGCTATCAAAGGAGTAAAGATTCTCCCCCAGGAATTACTGCAAACACTGACCGGGCAAAAGACTGCAGAACTTGGGCTGATTCGACCATGCAACCGCGCTGGGACTTGTAGCTCTTTTTGATATCAATAGCGAAATCATCAATGTCATTGAGGTGAAAAGGGAAATCAAACTGAACTGAACTTAAACTGGCATGTTAGCTTTTGCGTTTGATATGCATTTTATTCGTGTCAGTTTATATTAAGTTGTGAAGTTGTTTTCGTTTTAAATTTTGGTGCGCAAAACCACTGTGCGTCCTGGAGGGGTATTTGTAGGGGTAAAGCTACATTTTGGTTTGGATAGACCTTTTCATCAGGACCGGGAAATGGTTCTGCTTGCATAGGTGTGGGAGAGAGACTACAGTGGTGCGTTTTGCCAAAGAGAGGACATCTGACTACACGTGGACAATTTCAGTGAGGTCCCAACAGAACGTTGGAATATCGTACTGGGACTGTATAAAGTCACACGACACCTCTCATCCCATGGATTCTAAACTCGCGTTTGGACTTTCTTAAAAAAGGGGGTGCTAGGACAAGTTGAAAGAAGCCACGTTTATAAAAGTCGTCTGTAAAAATAACATTGACCAAGACAGCCCTAGTTGCCGGGCCCATGACATTTAAAACTTGGTGAAGTACTCTTTTGTGCGCCCTTCTCTCTCTGGGCGTTCTGGATCTATTTTGTCTCTGAGGAGAACGCGGATCTTTAGAAACACTTTATTCCACGCAACTCTCGCCTCAGCCACTGTCATCCAGTCTAGACAATTTGTCGTGGCTTTGAGTGTCCCTGGCGTAACCATGACAACAACAAGAACCCCAAAGTGAATTTGAGAAAAAGAGTGAAACGGGAGAGTGGGTGAATAGAGTTTTTCCATTTTGTTTTGTGCCCTTTTGGTTAAGCCTAAACTTTGTTCTTTTTTTGTTGTTGAGAAGAGGCACTCCGCGTTCTACAAGATTGCATCAGCAGGCAAACATAAGAGGCAGATTGCTAAGGTTCCCTAAAAAGAAACTCCACTCCATGTCATTCAAACCCGACGTGGTCTATTAAAAAGGATCGTCTTGCTCGTGCCTCTACTTCGACTATTTATGAAGCCCCCGGGCTACTCATTTCAAAGTGCACAGTAGCGGTGAAAATAACTCAATATTTAATACACCCTGGGAGCCATCACGCAAAGTTAAATATGGGCTTCTCACAGACGCTACTCGTTTATGTACTTGTGTCCATTCACCTTGGAGTTTCTCAACATTATCTACGCCTGCGCCCCTCGCCCAGCGAGCACCTTCCGGTGCCAGACCTCAAGGAGGACCCAGACCCGGAATACGACCCCCGGGAACAGGACTTGGCCGAGAGGACTCTGCGGAAAAAGCTCGGCAGCAACTTTGATCCCAATTTCATGTCAATCAGCTCGCCCATGCTGGTGAACCTCTCCGTGCAAGAAACCCAGATGAAACTTCAAGGACCCATGCCCAACGAGGTTAAAAAGCTGGATCTCTCAGAGACCCCCTACGGGAAGCGGGTAAAAGTGGGCAAGAAAGCCCGCAGGAAATTTCTGCAGTGGCTGTGGACGTATACGTACTGTCCGGTGGTGTATACCTGGAAGGATTTGGGCTTGAGGTTCTGGCCACGCTACATCAAGGAGGGAAACTGCTTCAATGAGCGCTCTTGTTCCTTCCCCGAGGGGATGTTTTGCAAACCTGTAAAGTCAATCACCAAGACTTTCCTCCGGTGGTATTGTCAAGGGTTTTTAAGACAGAAATATTGTACGTGGATACCGGTGCAATACCCAATAATTTCGGAGTGCAAGTGCTCTTGCTGAGTTTCAATGGAAGTAGTAGGGTCGGGGAAGTGGACTGGAAATATACGGTTTCTATTGCACTGTAAACTCTGGACAGAGGTGGGCACCATAGCGAATCTATTTTTTTATATAGCATTTTAATTGAAATGCCAACATTGTACATATTTAAGAAAAATGCAGCTATTTTTTTTTAATGAACAGGACCATATTTTATTTCATCCCTGAAACGTGTTTTTGGGGGAACACAAGCACTTCAGAAAGAAGAGCTTTTATTTTTTATGAAAAATTTCAGATGGAATGCATATACAACTTCTCCAAGAAGTTCACTTTTTTCAACTGAACATTGATGCTGACTGTTAATTCACTGCAATGCTGCCTAGAGTTTTTGTATGATATTAATATCAATAATAATTCAATTGAAAGTTGAGGATAAAGATATATATAAGGCGTGAACTCAGCTTTTGGAATACATAGTATTGTAGAAATAAACAAATCTGTATGTTTTATTTATTATTTTAACGATTGTGAGTATAGAACATAAGGAAAGAAAATAGCAGAGTATACCAGAAATTATGGGAGATGTCTACTTGAATATTTCTAAAAATAAAATAAAAAGTAAACATATCAGTGTAAATGTTATGGTTACACGTTTTAGCAATAAAGTCTATCTTTTCAACATGTATTAGTGTCAAGCAAGTTGCTTATAAAGTGTGCCCCTGTCCAAGGGGGGCGTGTATGGTCGTGGAGTGGAATGGAGTTGCTAAATGCACAGTAAGTCCGAGCTGAAATGAATCGGGATGGGGGACGTTACTGACGCTCCACGCTGTCACTGTGATTTTAGAAACGGGTGATTTACTATGTTGTGTAATGCGCAACACATACTTAAAACTTCTCGACGGAATTGGCATTCATTGTTTGAGCCAGCGGAGAAGAGAGGCCATGCGTATCCATCCCATCTCTTACGCAAACGCTCATTTCTCGCATCCAAGGTCTTAACACAACAGTAACATATGATTAAGACATTTTAAACAGTGTCCGATGATGACATGGCGGGTTATACGCAAGCCAGTGTCGTCTGGGTCTGTGCTATTCACTGGAAGCACTGCTGCACAAATACCTACTGAGGTAGAGCAGGCAGGCGCCTTTTCAAGCCCTATGACAGCATACGAAAAAAACAAAGTCCATAAAACAATGGTCAACTGTTTTTGACGTTACCAGACTATTAATTGGAGAACGTCTGAGCTGCCTGCAAATTAAAGAGATATGGTCAATTACTCCATGAAATCAAAGCAACGACTCATTTAGCCTACTCCAAGTAGGGGTTTTATGGTGTTTATATTATTATTTAAATACAATCAACAACTTAAATAGTCGCCATTAACCAATGTTTAGAACATTATAAAATGTTCTTAAACTGGAGCTCTATTATTTCCCACAACACACCATCTTGTGCGCGTTAAAGTGATTTGTGTCTGCGGGCTGAGTTGGATTTGACACTTGCCGCACGGTTATTGTGACAGATATACTGAAGGGATTGTGTAAGGAGAGGAGAGCGGCAATATGCCAGCGGAGGAGGGGGGCTGCTTTCCTTACTGTCAGCTTCTTTCTTGATGTCTCAGGGTTTTAGAAACTGCGTCTCTGACTCGGCGGCGCCACTCAGCCGCCCCCTCTCGACTGCGCAGAATGAAGCACTTTGGGAAACAGTAACCCTTTCAGGCTCTGCCCAGAGTGTATTTTAGAAGCGTGTGAAAGGCTATACGCCACCATGGCTCCCACGAGCTAGGTGCACACCTTTTAGAACAGCCCTGTCAGGCAATCTGGCGTTGTTGGTTTGGATTTCTCTGTGCCATATAGTTTCCTTGCTATTTCATATAATTGATCTCTAGAATGTATATTCCTCCACAATTGTAAGGTGTGAATCTTATAGAAAAGTAAGCCCCCGAAGACAAATTATATATAATAAACTTGGAGGTGATATGAAAAACACAAATTACGCACGTATGTTATAGTTCATTTTAAAAACACATATTACGCACGGATTTTGTGTTAACCATTTGATGTCTGAAATCTTGCTATTCAGTCATTATAATTCCAACAGTCATGAACAGTTGGATCTGAGTGTCATATTAAAGCTTTAACCAAGGGATACAGCACATTGTCTCTCCATGTTTCCCTAGAAGGCACGTTTCGTGTTTGTGGAACAAACGTGGTAAACAACCACGAACAACAAAGGGGTTATATATGGGCACCTTACATTGGGTCTAGCCTAAACTACATCACCAAAACAGGTAATGCACTTAGCATATGAGTTCACAATGCATCTTGCTGTATATAGAGCGGTTGTATCGGCCTAGTCTAGGTTCAACAACCACATACGGTATCTAAATGAACTGAAGGCGGCTACCCATGAAGTATGTTATTGAACATAACACTCTATAAATAGACCTAAATATCTTAGCTAAAGTTCCGTTGAAATCCTAATGGCTGACAGGAGGAACCAGACGTCCAAGACGTGATTGACACATTAGAGTGATGATGCATGAAAGTGAAAGGGGTCCCGAACAACATTACAAGTATGCCTTATCATGTGCACTGTGACATGTCAATGGAGTAGGGCCGTGGGCTATTGATGGGCTGAAGGGGTCGTTTGAGTCATTCCCTATTTTTGCATCTGCAAACTGCTTATTAATGAACATGTTACACCTGTCTTAGAAGCATACTGTAGCTAGGCCAGTGTTTTGATACCATTTAGGCATACAGTGGCTTCAGAAAGTATTCACACCCCTTTACTTTTTCCACATTGTTGTCTTACAACCCGAACTCAAAATGGATTACCCCTTAATGTCAAAGTGGAAATATGTTTTTCGAAATTGATACAAATTAATACAAAATAAAAAGCTGAAATGTCTTGAGTCAATAAGTATTCAACCACTTTGATATGGCCAGCCTAAATAAGTTCAGGAGTAAAAATGTGCTTAACATATGATTTTTGAATGACTACCTCATGTGAATTTCAAACACAGATTCAACCACAAAGACCAGGGAGGTTTTCCAATGCCTTGCAAAGAAGGGCACCTATTGGTAGATGGGTAAAAAAAGAAGCAGATATTAAATATCCCTTTAAGCGTGGTGAAGTTATTAATTACACTTTGGATGGTGTATCAATACACCCAGTCACTACAAAGATGCAAGCGTCCTTCCTAACTTAGTTGCTGGAGAGGAAGGAAACTGCTCAAAGATTTCACCATGAGGCCATTGGTGACTATAAAACAGTTACGGAGTTTAATGGCTGTGATGGGAGAAAACTGAGGATGGATCAACAACATTGTAGTTACTCCACAGTATTAACCTAATTGACAGAGTGAAAAGAAGAAAGCTTGTACAGAATAATAATATTCCAAAACCTGCATCCTGTTTACAACAAGGCACTAAAGTAATACTGAAAAAAATAATTGTCCTGAATACAAAGTGTTATGTTTGGGGCAAATCCAATACAACACATTACAGACTACCACTTTTCATATTTTCAAGCATAGTGGAGGCTGCATCATGTTCTGGGTATGCTTGTAATCGTTAAGGACTGGGGAGCTTTCAGGATAAAAATAAATGTAATAGAGTTAAGCACAGGCAAACTCGTAGAGGAAAACCTGGTTCAGTCTGCTTTCCACTAGACACTGGGATATTAATTCACCTTTCAGCAGGACAATAACCTAAAACACAAGGCCAAATCTACACTGGAGTTGCCTACCAAGAAGACAGTGAATGAGTGGCAGAGTTGCAGTTTTGACTTAAATCTCCTTGAAAATCTATGTAAAGACCTGAAAATGGTTGTCTAGTAATGATCAACAACCAAACTGACAGAGCTTGAAGAATTTTGAAAAAAATCATGGGCAAATGTTGCACAATCCATGTGTGGAAAGCTCTTAGACTTAACCAGAAAGATTCACCGTTGTAATCGCTGCCAAAGGTGATTCTAACATTGTATTGAGGGGGTTTGAATACTTATCTAATCAAGATAAACGGAGTGTACAAAACATTAAGAACACATTCCTAACATTGATTTGCACCCCCCCCCCCCCCCCCCCCCCCCCACACACACACACACACACAAGGTGTGCTGGCCCATGTTGACTCCAATGCTTTCCACAGTTGTGTCAAGTTGGCTGGATGTCCTTTGGGTAGTGGGCCATTCTTGATTCACACAGGAAACTGTTGAACGTGAAAAACCCAGCAGCATTGCTGCTCTTGACACAAACCGGTGTGCCTGGCACCTACTACCATACCATGTTCAAAGGCACTTAAATCTTTTGTCTTGCCCATTCACCCTCTGAATGGCATACATGCACAATCCATGTCTCAATTGTCTCAAGGCTTAAAAATCATTCTTTAACATGTCTCCTCCCCTTCATCTACACTAATTGAAGTGGATTTAACAAGTGACATCAATTATGGATCATAGCCTTCACCTGGATTCACCTGGTCAGTCTATGACATGGAAAGAGCAGGTGTTTAAAATGTTATGCACACTCTGTGTATAAGAGTGTTTAATTCTTCCCCCTCCAAAATCTCAAAATGTTAGAATTTTTCTTCCATTTTGACATTAAAGAGTATTTCGTCTAAATCGTTGACAAAAAATTACAATAAAATACATCATAATCCCACTTTTTATCACAAATGTGGAATAAGTCAAAGGGTGTGACTACACTGTAGATAATTAGAGGTTAGCTATAGTGCTCGTCTGGCTGATTGAGTCACCACGGAAGTTCATGAATGAAACATGTTCCTTGGTAAGTATTAACCTTTTACCACTATTGATCAGTAGGGGCAATGGTACAGTTGTCCATTATATTGGATTCTGCCTGAGATATTGGTGTCTAGTTCCCATGGACTATAAAACACTATCAATGAAGTATCGCCATTGAGCATGCTTTTTAGTCCAACAGTAGGAAACCGGCTAGGTTTTTAGTCCAGGAAACATTCAGTGCCCGTACTCATAAAGCGTCTCAGAGTAAGAGTGCCGATCTAGGATCAGGTCACTCCTATCCATACAACTATATTTATTATGATCGAAATGGCAAAACTGATCGTGCATCAGCGCTACTCTGAGACACTTTGTGAAACGGGCCCAGAATCTTATGACTGAAAATAATGTGACTGAAAAACATTTCCCAGTCTCTCACTCTCTCTTAGAATTCATATACAGGCAATTTAATCATTTTGGTCCAGGGATCGTTAAGTGGACAACTATGATAACGATAAGAACAGCTAAATGATGAGGCTCATCATCGGATGAGCTCAATTAACATGATGAGTTATAGCTGCAGTCCGCAGTGATGGGGACACACACTCTCCCTGGTCTCTAGTGTGCCTGTGGCTGGAGACAGGGAGCGAGACAGAGACAGGGTCTGTAACCCCCAAACCCATGGGTGTAGATGCTTGTGAGTCAGCAGTCCTGAGGTTGTTGATGATGACAGGGTATTAGATGGAGAGAAGAGGGAAGGAAATATGGAGGGGAAATAATGGGAAGGGGGGAGGAGATGCTGTCACAAGAGCTGATACCAAACACACCGCCGCCGCCGTCCGCGGGTTCGAGTGGAATTCCTCCCTGACTGCGACTCACAGGCTGTGGTGTTTTGTCTGGCAGGGGTATGTGTGTAATATGTGTGTTTTAGTTAGTGTAATGTATGTGTGTGTTTAAGTTTACGATGTGTGCGTGTGGAATGTGTGTGTGCATGGGGTGAGATCCGGGTATAGGTACAGTGTATGTGTGTGCTTTTATTGTGTGTGTTGGGAAGTGTGTGTGGTATCACAGTGTGTGTGGGTGTGTGTGTGTGTGTGTCTGTGTTTGTGTGTATTCCTGGTTGTACAGGTTTTACAGATATTTTACTGACTTCCGGGTAGTCTATGGATGATTCTCAAAATGGGGTCACTAACCACGTTTCCATCCACAGTTAAAGTCATACCATATAAAAAAAAAAGTCACAACAGCTGTGATGTAAACAAGAGGTTTTGGTACAATTTTATAAATGCAGACAGATAATTTGGTCATTCGTTCATGGTGGGATCTTTTTGTGTTGGTAAAATGTATTATGCGAGAAATGGTGGTGGAAACGACTTTATGCACAAATATTGATATAATAACCATCATATCAAAGGAAACTTGGAGTCATGCGAAGATATGGTGTGTGGTCCTCCCACTATGACTCTGGAAACCTTGCAGTTTATTAGGCTACAGATGAAATAACTTATGATGAAGCTTCACAGGGTGGTGAAAGTAAATACCAATAAATATCGAGGGTCTGATTCTGGTGACATGATGATCGATGCTTGACTTCCGTTTGATAAATAAAAAATTATTGGTTTCATAACCTCGTCATGTAGACGAGCCTACATAAGACCTGGTTTGCAAACTACCTCTCTGATAGCCTGGTTTGCTAACTACCTCTCTCAAAGAGTGCAGTGTGTAAAGTCAGAACATCCGCTGTCTCAGCCACTGCCTGTCACCAAGGGAGTACCCCAAGGCTTAATCCTAGGCACCCCACTCTTCTCAATTTATATCAACAACATAGCTCAGTCAGTAGGACGCTCTTTCATCTATTTATATGGATATGATACAAATCAAATTTGATATGCTTGGGGGTAGAAGCTGTTAAGGAGCCTTTTAGACCAAACAATCCGGTACCGCTTGCCGTGTAGTAGCATGAGAGAGCAGTATATGACTTGGGTGACTGGAGTCTTTTACAATTTTTTGGGCCTTCCTCTGACACCGCCTAGTATATAGGTTCTGGATGGCAGGAAGCTTGACCCTAGTGATGTACCGGGCCGTACACACTACCCTCTATAGCGCCTTACGGTCAGATGCCGAGCAGTTGCCATACCAGGTGATGATGCAACCGGTCAGGATGCAGCTGTAGAACTTTTTGAGGATCTGGGGACCCATGCCAAATCTTTTCAATCTCCTGATGGGGAAAAGGTGTTGTCGTGCTCTCTTCACAACTGTCTTGGTGTGTTTAGACCATGATAGTTTGTTGGTGATGTGGACACCAAGGAACTTGAAACCATCGACACGCTCCACTACAGCCCCGTCGATGTCAATGGGGGCGTGTTCGGCCCTCCTTTTCCTGTAGTCCACGATCTGCTCCTTTGTCTTGCTCACGTTGAGGGAGAGGTTGTTGTCCTGGCACCACCCTGCCAGGCCTCTGACCTCCTCCCTATAAGCTGTCTCAATGTTGTTGGTGATCAGGCCTACAACTGTTGTGTCGTCAGAAAACGTAATGATGGTGTAGGAGTTGTGCTTGGCCACGCAGTTGTGGGTGAACAGGGAGTACAGGAGGGGACTAACCAAGCAACCCTGAGGGGCCCCAGTGTTGAGGATCAGCGTGGCAGATGTGTTGTTGCCTACCCTTACCACCTGGGGGCGGCCCGTCAGAAAGTCCAGGATCCAGTTGCAGAGCGAGGTGTTTAGTCCCAGGGTCCTTAGCTTAGTGATGAGCTTTGTGGGCACTATGGCGTTGAACGCTGAGCTGTAGTCAATGAACAGCATTCTCACATAGGTGTTCCTTTTGTCCAGGTGGGAAAGGGCAGTGTGTAGTGCGATTGAGATTTTGTCATCTGTGGATCTGTTGGGGTGGTATGCGAATTGGAGTGGGTCTAGGGTTTCTGGCATGATGGTGTTGATGTGAGCCGTGATCAGCCTTTCAAAGCACTTCATGGCTACGGACGTGAGTGCTACGGGGCTGTAATCCTTTGGGCAGGTTACCTTCGCTATCTTGGGCACAGGGACTATGGTGGTCTGTTTGAAACATGTAGGTATTACAGACTCTGCAAGGGAAAGGTTGAAAATGTCAGTGAAGACACTTGCCAGTTGGTCAGCGCATGCTTTGAGTACACGTCCTGGTAATCCGTCTGGCCCCGCGACTTTGTGAATGTTGACCTGTTTACATTGGCTATGGAGAGCGGGATCACACAGTCGTCCAGGAACAGCTGGTGCTCTCATGCATGCTTCAGTGTTGCTTGCCTCAAAGCAAGCATAAAAGGCATTTGGCTCGTCTGGTAGGCTCAGAACAGGGCAGCACGGCTGGCCCTTGGATGTACACAGAGGGCTAACATTAATAATATGCATGTCAATCTCTCCTGGCTCAAAGTGGAGGAGAGATTGACTTCATCACTACTTGTATTTGTGAGAGGTACTGACATGTTGAACGCACCGAGCGGTCTGTTTGAACTACTGGCACACAGCTCGGACATCCATGCATACACCACAAAACATTCCACCAGAGGTTTCTTCACAGTCCCCAAATCCAGAACAGACTATGGGAGGCGCACAACACTATATAGAGCCATGACTACATGGAACTATATTCCACATCAAGTAACTCCAGCAAGCAGTAAAATTTGATTTAAAAAACAGATAAAAATACACCTTATGGAACAGTGGAGACTGTGAAGCAACACAAACATAGGCAGTCACATGCATACAAACACACGATTACATACGCACTATACACACACGTACACATGGATTTTGTGTTGTAGATATGTGGTAGTAGAGTAGGGGCCTGAGGGCACATGCTTAATATGTTTTTAAATCTGTTGTGAATGTATTGTAATGTTTAAAAAAATTGAGAACTGCCTTAATGTTGCCTTGGCAGCAGCTAATGGGGATACATGATAAATACAAAAACAAATACTAACAATTTGCAAATAGCCATCTCTTGATTAAGACTCAATAATGTTTCCATCTACAGAATGTCCCA
Organism: Salvelinus alpinus; assembly: GCF_045679555.1. Classification (NCBI taxonomy): domain Eukaryota; kingdom Metazoa; phylum Chordata; class Actinopteri; order Salmoniformes; family Salmonidae; genus Salvelinus; species Salvelinus alpinus. The sequence goes on from NC_092088.1 coordinate 25,054,715, forward strand.
AATGGCACCCTATTCCCTATATTGTGCACTACTTTTGAACAGAGTTGTATGGGTCCTGGTCGAAAGTTGTACACTATAAAGGGAAGAGGGTGTCATTTGGGACAGACCCTGTACTCTCATGTCCTCAAACTGCAAACTTCTCTTACATTACCAAGCCATTGAGGCCTAGCAGAGGAAGTCCCATAAAAATAAAAAAAACTCACACGTGAGCTGCTTTTTACGTTGTGATCTTATATACATTTTAATTAGATACTTAGAGCCAGAGTCAGATTTCCCCAGTCACGCTCTGTGACTTCTCTATTTAAACTCTTGTTTAGATGTAGGCTAACAGATAGTGTAAGCCAAAAGGAAAGGGCTAAAAATAGCCGTCGAGTCTTGAGCCGTGCGAAACGGCGTTCCGCCTGGGAATAGGGCATACACCGCGCTCTGTTACCATGGTTACTCCTTTCTTTTCCATATCCAGGATTGGCTTCAATTACTGTTCTTTTTGCTATCCATGCCATGACAAAATGTCAAAATGTAGCCTTTATCGTGGTTTTGTCCAATAATGGCTTAAAATGTGTATAAAAGTTAATGGCGCATTGGGTGTCTAGTGAATCCAGTGGCTGTCTGGTATTTTAGTGGTATTTGTGTCAGTGTTATAGGCCTAACATACACACACCCAAAAATAGACATTTGGTTCCCCATCAAATCATAAACAAATTGACACTGTCTAAAAATGGAGTCTCACGTTTTTGAACTGTGAAGCAACAGACGATGCAGGACCTATCAAACAGGCAAGCACGCAGTCACACACATGCACACACACACACACAATGTCTGATGTTAGATAACCTCATCATCTCAACACCAACACTAACCACCAGCACACAAACACACAAAGTGTTCTTCTGTTTATCTCAGGATTCGATTTAATCACAACAAACTTAATTCTAACAACAAACATACTTCAAAGTATTTACACCCCTTGACTTTCTCCATATTTTGTTGTGTTACAAGGTGGGATTAAAATGGATTGAATTGACATTGTCTGTAATGTCAAAGTGTAAGAAAAATTCTAATATTTGCACAAAAAAATAAAATAATAATAATATATGTATTATGCGATTTCATAAGCAAATTTTTACTCCTGAACTTATTTAGGCATAACATAACAAAGGGGTTGAATACTTATTGACTCAAGACATTTCAGATTTTCATTTTTAATTAATTTGTCAACATTTCTAAAAACATAATTCCACTTTGACATTATGGGGTATTGTGTGTAGGCCAGTGACACAAAATGTAAATGTAATCCATTTTAAAATCAGGCTGTAACACAACAACATTTGGAAAAAGTCCTGGGGTGTAAATACTTTCTGAAGGCACTGTAGATGGGTCGTTCCACGAAAAGAGTTCCTTTTGCGTCCCTTTGATATTTTAAGTAGAAATTGTGCACCAATATTGAGTTTTAGAAGCCTGTTTTATTAAATTAAGTGTCATTTAATAGACCACATGGAGAATTAAGTAAATCTGCTAAACTGACGAAATTCAGCATTTTGACATGTCCCTCCGCCATCCCTGTGTCACTTCTAGGAAGATTTCAACCCACTTAAACCCCCAAAAATGTAGACCGTTTACTCTACCGACTATTTTGTGAGAAGACCAATTTTCGGGATGTCTCAACGTCTGACAAACACAGATCTAGCTCTGTCGCATTTCACTGTAGTTACAGAAGAGCGAAATAGGCCGATGCGGTGGATTGAGACGCATCCCATGCAAAAAATATCTGTAGCTTAAATTGACAGATTTTTATGGGGATTTTTTTTTTGTGATGCTAATTCGATTCCCACGCGGGCGCGGACATCGACCGTACGGGGTGAATATAACAGGCTTTTAAAATTCAATATTGGTGCACAATTTCTACTTAAAATATCAAAAGTGCACACTTGTCGTGGAAAAACCCACGTAGTGACTTCAGAAAGTATTCATTTTGTTGCTTTGACAAAGTCATTTCTGAAGAAGATTATTTATTTCATGTGATTAGTGATTCATTTTCATCTGTCCCCCATTTTAAGGTCAACCCTGTTATGTGAACTGAACTCTCGATTTTAATATGGCGTAACCTTTCCTAGTTAATATATATATATATATAGATATATATATATATAAACATGATATATAAACATACATAAGCATATATTGATACACTGAACATCTAATAGTCCAATCATAGTGTAAAAGAAGGTTCTAGTCTTTTTGACAATTGTTTGGTGTTTTGTGGTGGAAAACTGAGTGTGCCCGGGCCGAGTATAACACGTCAAGCCTTTTACCCATAGATAGACGGATCCACTCGTGTAGAAAACCCATCTTTCACAAGCCCCGTAATATGGACTAGGCACAAGCTTCATATTGGTAGAAAGAGGGGATTGAGCTGCAACCACTGCAAGAAACTGTAAATCCCTAGTTTAAACACACGGGGGATCTATTGAATATTCAAAAACGGCAGATTTAAGATGAAACGGCCAACCCTGTCACTTTATCTGGCACTTAATATGCACTTACTATAGTATTGCTTTTATTTCACCTCTTGAGATGTGAAAACAGGTTTTTTACTAAGTTGAACGTGTGCTCTTTATGACAGAATGTGAAAATGAGATGAAATCCATAGTTTTACTTCTTAAAAGACACCGAATTGGTGGAATGACCCAGGTACTTTGGTAAGCACGTCAAAGTTGTTCCCCAGACTACTCAAGTCCATCATGATTGCGCCAGCCCCGGGGGCAGATAGATATACACACTTCAGTCTCCCCCCCATTAGATTCTATATTTTCCATATCCATCTCTCGGCTCCCGATTGCAGTGAAGTGAAGATGTCTCGTCCTCCCCTCCATACACCCCTCCCTACGCCACCCTCCATCCCACGGCCGTCTCCCAGTGCCCCTATGTGCGCATTGTTGGCGTGCCTAGAAAGTTTAACTTCGCCACAGTGTGTATTTACAGAACCTAATAGGTTTGGAGGCCATGATGGCGCCTCGCTCTGAAACGTGTACACCCCCCAAACTACAAATCAAACCTCTCGATGGTGGAGTTTTGCAATCACACGTGGGTGTACGCTACAGCAAAGAGCACATATTTCACGATAGGATGAATCATGACTCAATTATGATTGTATGAAATCGTAAATAACATTCTAGAAGAAGGCATGTGTGTAAGAATGGGTACATGCCTATGTAAGTATGCAGGGTCTGTACATAGATGGATGTGTTTATTACAATATGTGCAAGTGTATGAGGAAGTGTGTGTGTTTATTCCAGTGTGTGGGTGTGTGTATGAGAAAGTGTGTGTGTGTGTGTGTGTGTGTGTGTGTGTGTGTGTGTGTGTGTGTGTGTGTGTGTGTGTGTGTGTGTGTGTGTGTGTGTGTGTGTGTGTGTGTGTGTGTGTGTGTGTGTGTGTGCACGTGCATGTGTGTATACCCACTTATATGTCTCTATAGAACCATCCTCATCCCCCCTCGTCCTCCTCCTCTCTGAAAAGCTCTGAAAGCGAACGAGTGTGACGGGGGAGAAACACTCAGTCCATTGTTTTATTTTCTTCCTTGGACAAAAAGAGAGGGGGGACCAAACAGGTGAAAATAACTAGCTCTATTATGCCCAGGCATGACTTGGGCCACTGAACCTGACGTTCTGACGCCTGCCTGTCTGTCGTATTCAACAGAGGTGGTCTATTCAGAGCATGGGGACGCGGGGACACACTGCAGGGGGGTGTGTGTGAGTGTGTGTGTGTAAGGGAGGAGAAGGGGGGGGGGGGGCACTGAGCTGAACACAGGGGCTAGGGGCTGGAGAATGCCTGGTGACGGGTCACCAAAAACAGAGCGGGACGGCACACAATAGGGCCAGGACATTCCTGACATAACCCCGGCACACCGGAGAGGAAGTGGCAGGGATTTATTGGTGTCAACGGCCCCGCTGAGAAAGGGCCCCCGCGCCCCCTTTTGTCCCCCCCTTACCCCACCTGACAGAGCTGAATCGAGACATCCACACACACACACACACACACACACACACACACACACACACACACACACACACACACACACACACACACACACACACACACACACGTCCCTCTCTCCCTGGGAAGAAAGCACCAATTAGGAGATGGGCATATAGGGCCACAGGGGTTTGGAGTGGAAGGAAGGGGGAGGACGTGTGTGTGTGTGTTTGTGTGAATAGAATGAATGTGTCAAGGGAGACCCGAAGGGGAGGCTTTTCAATTCAATGTGCACAAGTTTGACCCCATGGGAACATTGCTATGAACCTGTGTGTCTGTGAGCATTACAACTCATCGGCTGCATTTACACAGGCAGCACAATTCTGATATTTTTTCCACTAATTGGTCTTTTGACCAATCACATCAGATCTTTTCACATCAGTTCCTTTTCAGCAGACCAGTTATCTAGGCCTAGGACCCCTAGACTTAGCGAGCACATCAATTTAGCAAGCTAGTTAATCAGTTTCGAAACACTGTGCTATAGATGCATCTTGTTAATTGTGGTCCAATTAATCTGGTATTTACAGTGCTTTCAGAAAGTATTCACACCCCTTGACTTTTGTAGCCCAACATTTTGTGTCACTGGCCTACACACAATACCCCATAATGTCAAAGTGGAATTATGTTTCTATACATTTTTACAAATTAATAAAAAATGAAAAGCTGAAATGTGTTGAGTCAATAAGTATTCAACCCCTTTGTTACGGCAAGCCTAAATAAGTTCAGGAGTGGAAATTTGCTTAAGAAGTCACATAAGTTGCATGGACTCAATCTGTGTGCAATAATAGTGTTTAACATGATTTTGATATGACTACCTCATCTCTGTACCCCACACATACAAGTATCTGTAAGGTCCCTCAGTCGAGCAGTGAATTTCAAACACAGATTAGTGGGACTATCATTTATTTTTTAACAGGGCAATGACACAACACACATCCAGGGTGTGTACGGGCTATTTGACCAAGAAGGAGAGGGATGGTGTGCTGCATCAGATGACCTGGCCTCCACAATCACCTGACCTCAACCAAATTGAGATGGTTTGGGATGAGTTGGACCACAGAGTGAAGGAAAAGCAGCCAACAAGTGCTCAACATATGTGGAAACTCCTTCAAGACGGTTGGAAATGCATTCCAGGTGAAGCTGGTTGAGAGAATTCCAAGAGTGTGCAAAGCTGTCATCAAGGCAAAGGGTGGCTACTTTGAAGAATCTCAAATCTCAAATATATTTTGATTTGTTTTACACTTTTTTGGTTACTACAGGATTCCATATGTGTTATTTCATAGTTTTGATGTCTTCACTATTATTCTACAATGTATAAAATAGTAAAACATAAAGAAAAACCCAATGAGTAGGTGTGTCCAAACTTTTGACTAGTACTGTATATATATATTTTTTATGATTTAATGAAAAATGTTTTTTGGCCTTACTGCTATTAGCCCATACAAATGCATTGAATAACAGATTCACTACATGGAACAACAGATAGTCCCCCCTCAAAAAACAAAAGGAAGCTTGTTCTGAAGTGTCTGTCTTATATCTGAGAGATGTAAGAAAGATCAGGAAATATATATATATATATATATATATATATATATATATTAAAACATGTATTTAACCCCTTATTTTTGCCACAAAATGGTCTCCATATGTACAGTAACTCCATTCCGTACCTCCATTTTCCAACTGATATCGGGGGGCCTTCAGACGAGTCTTGTGAGGCCTGTGGGAACAAAACAACCGACATGTACGTGTTCGTGAGAATCTCAGATTTCCACAGAGGGGTCATATTAATCTTTAGACCAAACTGTTCAGACTGAAGTTGGCAGATCGGCTGTAGAAACTTCAGACGAGTGGGGGTCGTAGAGCAAAACGGAGAACATCATGTTCGTGAGAGTCTCATCTTTCCATTGTTTCCATACTGTGTCCAGTGCAGAACCAATGCGTGTTAGCAGATAACCATAGACTTCCAGTCATTGCGCTAGCACTAGTTACCATTGGCTTTCAAAACTACCTCTAACTTCCTTCATACTGGACTCAGAGACATGAAAATGGTATCCAGGAGTTTATCTGACTCTGGGGAAGTAGATAAAGGACCTCATTGCCAAAATCCCGAAGTATCCCTTTAATGGTTGTGATAGGAGAAAACTGAGGATGGATCAAAAACATTCTAGTTGCTCCACAATACAGTTGAAGTCGGAGGTTTACATACACCTTAGCCAAATACATGTAAACTCAGTTTTTCACAATTACTGACATTTAATCAGAGTAAAAATTCCCTGTCTTAGGTCAGTTAAGATCACCACTTTATTTTAAGAATGTGAAATGTCAGAATAATAGTTGAGAGAATGATTTATTTCAGCTTTTATTTCTTTCATCACATTCCCAGTGGGTGAGAAGTTTACATACACTCAATTAGTATTTGGTAGCATTGCTTTTAAATTGTTTAACTTGGGTCAAACGTTTCGGGTAGCCTTCCACAAGCTTCCCACAATAAGTTGGGTGAATTTTGGCCCATTCTTCCTGACAGAGCTGGTGTAACTGAGTCAGGTTTGTAGGCCTCCTTGCTCGCACACGCTTTTTCAGTTCTGCCCACAAATTTTCTATGGGATTGAGGTCAGGGCTTTGTGATGGCCACTCCAATACCTTGACTTTGTTGTCCTTAGGCCATTTTGCCACAACTTTTGAAGTATGCTTGGTGTCATTGTCCATTTGGAAGACCCATTTGCGACCATGCTTTAACTTCCTGACTGATGTCTTGTGATGTTGCTTCAATATGTCCACATAATTTTCATTCCTCAAGATGCCATCTATTTTGTGAAGTGCACCAGTCCCTCCTGCAGCAAAGCACCCTCACAACATGATGCTGCCACCCCCGTGCTTCACGGTTGGGATGGTGTTCTTTGGCTTGCAAGCCTCCCCCTTTTTCCTCCAAACATAACGATGGTCATTATGGCCAAACAGTTCTATTTTTGTTTCATCAGACCAGAGGACATTTCTCCAAAAAGTATGATATTTGTCCCCATGTGCAGTTGCAAACCGTAGTCTGGCTTTTTTATGGCGGTTTTAGAGCAGTGGCTTCTTCCTTGCTGAGCTGCTTTTCAGGTTATGTCGATATAGAACTTGTTTTACTGTGGATATAGATACTTTTGTACCTGTTTCCTTCAGCATCTTCACAAAGTCCTTTGCTGTTGTTCTGGGATTGATTTGCACTTTTCGCACCAAAGGACGTTCATCTCTAGGAGACAGAACTTATCTCCTTCCTAAGCGGTATGACGGCTGCGTGGTCCCATGGTGTTTATACTTGCGTACTATTGTTTGTACAGATGAACGTGGTACCTTCAGGCATTTGGAAATTGCTCCCAAGGATGAACCAGACTTGTGGAGTTCTAAAATTATTTTTCTGAGTTCTTGGCTGATTTCTTTTGATTGTCCCATGATGTCAAGCAAAGAGGCACTGAGTTTGAAGGTAGGCCTTGAAATACAATACAACCACAGGTACACCTCCAATTGACTCAAATTATGTCATTTAGCCTATCAGAAGCTTCTAAAGCCATGACATCATTTTCTGGAGTTTTCCAAGCTGTTTAAAGGCACAGTTAACTTAGTGTATGTAAACTTCTGACCCACTGGAATTGTGATACAGTGAATTATAAGTGAAATAATCTGTCTGTAAACAATTTTTGGAAAAATTACTTGTGTCATTCACAAAGTAGCCGACTTTCCAAAACGATGGTTTGTTAACAAGAAATTTACGGAGTCGTTGAAAAATGAGTTTTAATGACTCCAACCTAAGTGTATGTAAACTTCCGACTTCAACTGTATAACCTAAATGACAGAGAAGGAAGCTTGTACAGAATAAAATATTCCAGAACATGCATCCTGTAAAACTGCAAAAAATGTGGCAAAGAAGTTAACTTTAAGTCCTGAATACAATGTTTGGAGCAAATCCAACACATCACAGATTACCACTCTTCATATTTTGATGCATGGTGGTGGCTGCATCATGTTATGGGTATGCTTGTCATTGGCGAGGACTAGGGAGTCGTTTTTTTAAATTAAAATAAACGGCATAGAGCTAAGCACAGGCAAATTCCTAGAGGAAAACCTGGCTCAATCTGACAAATTCACCTTTCAGCAGGACAATAACCTAAAACACAAGGCCAAAATACACTGGAGTTGCTTACCAAGACGACGTTGAATGTTCCTGAGTAGATTGTTGACAAAAAAATGAAAAATAAATCAATTGTAATCCCACCTTCTGACACAACAAAATGTGGAAAAAGTCAAGGGGTGTGAATACTTTCTGAAGGCACTGTAAGTCCTCAAATGTAGGCAAGCAAAAGAGGAAAACGATATGAATTATATGACGATATAAGTGACCATACACGTTCGCAGAGTTCAACGCGTAAGGTCAGTGTTTGTGTGACTGGAAGGGTAAGCCAGATAAAAGCCACAAGGTTGACTAAGAAAACTTCTCAGCTTTATAAGCCTTGTAACACCCACTATCACCTCGAAGTTTAATCCTTGAATTTAACAGAAGTAACATCCATTTGTTATTTGGAGAGAGGGTATTGAATTCCACTGTAATTCCACTCACCCTTAACACCCACCACGGGCTCCACGAAGGGACAAAGGGGGGCTTAGGCCCCTCAGTTGAAACTTGTGGCCCCTCAGTTTTAGGTATATATATATAAAAATAGCCAAAAAATTCCAATTATTGAGAGACCTGTTGGTGCAAAATCTGTATCTCCACTGCTCTGTGTCAGCACAATGGACAAAGCGTGCCGCGGTGTGTGTAAGGGGGCTATGTGAAGCCACTGGGGTGGTTAGGTTTGACTCCTTTGTTTTTCCATAAAAAGCCATCTTTCATAGGCTAAGTGAATAGTGTGATACGGCTCCGCCTGTAATATTTTATTTTGATTTGTAAGGGCAGGGTGAAGTTTACGGTTGAAGCTGCTTCACGCAACTCTACCTCACGCCCCACCGCTACAGAGTTTAGTTTGCTTCTTAGCTAGCTGTAAAAAGCGTTAGTGTTATTAGCCTCAGCCTATTTAGCTAGATCGAACCAGCTAATCTGCCACTGCCACGATGGATATCAGAAATTGGCTTTGCCAATGTACCCGAACAAAGCCAAAAGGAGAGCGATGAGCAGCAGCATCAAACCACAGAGGCCGCGGTCAAGCCGGGCAGCGAAGATGCTGCCAAGTTCCAGCTAGCTCCACGTGCAGAGCCTACCCACCCTTCCACAAGCACCGCCAGGATAATGTCTACACAGCAGCCCCCTCCACCTCTGACTGTTCCTGATGATCTTGGAACAGAGGGGCCAGCACAGGTTAGCCTAGAATCCTACCTTAGCCTTGGGCTTTCTGTCCAGAAACGTTCATTTAATAGCAACTTGTTCTTTAAATTAGCTACATGTCAGTTATATGTAGCTAATTCTTTACATTAGCTACATATCATCATAAAAATCAATACATTTTATTTTGTTTTTCTTGGTAGCCAATTGGTTTTCGTGGTTGTAAATGGAACTGTATGTATTGTAAACGTGTTTATGGCAGGCAGGCATTGCTTAGTTGATTACGTAGTGTAACGACCCTGGGTTTATAAGCGCGGAAATCAACTCTGCCGCACGAGCAAGCTTTTGCGGTACGGTCGATAGCGCTAGAAGGTCGAGGGTTCGAGACCTGCTCCCTGCCTGTTTCATTACAGTAGGTTGAATTTGATCCACATATAAGTGTACTGTGCGATATCACAACGTATTGCTGTACTCATGGGAGGCAGGGTTTTCCATGTTTGAAGCAGGGCCTATGGGCCTATTTGTTTGTCAAGACAGCTGTGCATGGCTGCATCTTACTGTAGTAGGCTATGTTTTGGTTAATTGGATCTTCATTTGCCTTTAGTTTACTGTGTTTGTTTACTGTTCATTTATTCAGCCTAATATAGATTGTGTCATGCGTTTATTTATCTGACATTTTGTTTACTAAGCCTACTACCTGATATTGCTGTTTTATTCTGTTCACATTCACTCGCAATTATGTCGGTATTCTAAGCCAAACTGATATTCAGTATTTTTTGTTGCATGCATGAATAACTAGGATACTATTTTGGTAAAACAGCTGTGTGTACCACTGCATTCACGTAGGTGAATAACCCTATCTATCTTGTAGCCTATATTCATTACCAAAACGGCCTTGCTTTAGTGTGTAGGTCGCTGTCCATTGTGCTGATAAGAGCGCCGCGGAAATTTCGCGCCAACCTGTCACTTCAAAAGCACAATCAATGGTCTTGGGAGTCTCTGCATTTGAACTTGATGTTTATTGTGGTATACCGTGATATAAGCAGAATTCAATGTAATTCCAATGCAAGAACCCCCCAAAATGCTTCCCCCTCAACGATTTCAACTGCCCCCCTTAGTTACTTTGTCCTGGCGCCGGGTCTAACCCACCACCCATTGTGTAGCAAGGTTGAACTCCCCTTCTGTCAATAGAAAGCAATAGTAGTTACTAGGAAACATCAATAGGGGTCAAAATACACAGGCTTACAACTGGTTCAGTGATGTGTTCGAGACTTTCATTATGACCACTTGGTTGTAGACTCCAAATTCCCACCAAATAAAGTAAACTGAACATTTTACTAAAACAGGATAAGTAATCATGTCTATTTCATGTATTTTTCAGGTTATTCTTATTGAGATAACATCTATTTTACAAGAGATACTATATGTTTTTATTGACAGTAGAAGTTGTAGCAACAGAATGAGCAATGCAACAGGTGACAGAGATAGAAAATGTACCATAAGCACAGGCATAGGTACAGTGCTTCAATCTTTCAACCCCATAACCTTGGTTAGAATTTGGAGAGGCAACTGATCTTAGACCAGTGCTTTGAGACTAATTTTCCCAACAAGTCAGTTTGTTGTTGTACAGAAAGACCAATGAGGGGCTGAATTGCCTGGAGCAACAGTGCCCCCTGGCGTAAACATCGACACACTTCCCCTTCCATCGTTCCCTGTGCGCCGGGTAGAAGTTTTCTGCAAGTGCAAATCCAGGATCAGCTTACCCTCCCCATAGTCTAACCTTCACCAATAGGGAGGATATTGCAAAACTAACCTTAGATCAGTATCTAGATTTAAGTTTGTCCTGCTCCGTATACATGAAAGGGGAATGTTCCCCTTTGATCATTCAAACGGACAGCTCAACATCCCTAAATTATCTACTGGCATTATGCATCTATGTCCAGAAATGGTTGAACTCCACTTCACTCTACTTTGAATTGACACCCATTGCAGCATTAGCATAAATCCAGGGGCTTGTTCAGTAAGGTGCCATGTATTGTACCCCCTCAATTCGCTACAGTTTAGAGATGACATCATTTCCTATTCTATAGGATGTAGAATCATATATGTTCTATACAGGTTATCCAAACATTCTGTAACGTTGCCCCATCCTCAACAAACTCCTGGTAACACAGTGTGCATTTCAGGTGACAATGTGCATGGTATTTTCCGTCATGATGAATGCTGTGGTAGCAGCATTACAAAGGACCACTCATCATCCACTTCAAACCAGATCTTGTTCATAGTATATACACTGCCACAGACCGATTACATCCAACCGAAGCAGACACAAACATACAAGGCATTCCAACATCAGTGAGCGGCATTTCTAACTCACTGTATTCCAAAGGAATCCGTTCCGATTGTAAGCCTTGGGTGGCATTTGTCTTGCCATACATCAGCCAACTAACCACACGATTGTGCCAAATCCTGAGCCAATGAATATCAAAGTGGAATTAACAGAACGTGATCATTCGTTTTTCTAGCACTCTCTCGGTGCCTTCAGAACACACATTGAGTTCAAATGGGAACTCCCAAGCACTTCCAGATGGAAACACTTTGGGATAATGATGCTGGATTCCACATAAATGAAGGGGCTAAATACCACCAGAGTGGTACCTGAGTGAGCTTGCAGGCTGCTCCCTCCACTGTGTGTGCCACACACACACACACACAAAACCCAGTAACATTGCTGTTATTGGCACCTACTATCATACTCTGTTCAAAGGCACTTAAATATGTTGTCTTGCCCGTTCACCCTCAATGGCACACACACACAATCCATGTCTCAATTGTCTCAAGGCTTCAAAATCCATCTTTAACCTGTTTCCTCCCCTTTACACACACAGCTAAATATTGGTCTATGAGCTCCTGAAAAAAGGCCCTAGTTTTGGCCTCACTGTAGCCTCCCCTGCAAGACCATTTGCTTTAGCTTTAGCCTTGCAAATAGACACCGCTCCAATCTTTTTACAGTGCATCCTCTCTTCTCTCCTTCCTTAGTAATCACTAATATGCCCAGGTTTGATGGGTGAAGGCAACAGGTTGAAAGCCTGGCCCTCGCCGACGAGACAATTATATTTTAGATCAGTGATCTCCAGAAAGAAAGAAAGAAGACTCCTCTCTGCAAATGGCCCTCGGGATTTAACCTCTAACCTACAAGAGCCTTTAGCTTTAGTCTTAACCTCCCTTTGGTCTACACCAGCACTAGCCACTGGGCACAGACGTCAATTCAACATCTACTCCATGTTGGTTCAACATAATTTCCTCGAAATGACGTGGAAAACGACGTTGATTCAACCAGTATGTGCCCAGTGGGTAGCAGGTAGCCTGACTCTAAACCTCTCTCACTCAGGCTTGTGAAAGCATCCGGATGAACAGTTCCGCTTGAGTGTCTGGAAACATCACTAGAGAGACAATAACACGTGTAAGAGCATGCTCGATAGCGAATTATTGTGGCACTGATTGTGTGGAAAACACAACCAGTGCCACAATCCCTCTCTCTGTCCACGGTGGCTAAAAGGCACGCGTGTCGTCACCAAGGTGCGTGTTAAAGTGGTGTACGGTGTGTGTGCGTGCGTGGGTGTACGTGCACCTTATCACCACTATCATGACTCATCGCTTTCCCGCTCTTAACACGTCAGCAAGCCTTTGAACTGGCCCTCTTTTGCCCGTGAGTGAGTGAGTGTGTGTGAGAGGATGTATACAAAAATGCCAGTGTGATGCCTTGACATAAAAAGGAGTCAAGCGGAGAAAGTAAACAGGGTCGGCTCCCAGAGAGGCTCGGGTATAAACAGTAGGTGTGGTTAGAAGAGAGTTTATTTTATAATGGATCTCTATCCTGTTTGAAGTGCCTTTATGTGCGCACGATTGGTTGATCGTTGTTGCCAACAGCCCCCAATTATCACCGTGTTGGAATTTATTTTATCTCCTCGCTTTATAAAAGGCAGACTCAGCAAAATGACGCTGTAACAAGCAGCACCGCAGGTATTGAGATGAACGAGACGCAAGACTTCGCTCTCACACAGTATCTGCCCACGTGCACTGGTTCGCTTCACACTGTTACAGCATGGTACAGTAGCCACAGGACTAAAACAGCGGAGAAGTTGAGCCTCACACTTTAACAACCTGTTTGTACATTATGCCCTGAATCTATCCTACCATGCCCAGAAATCTGCTCCTTTTATTCTCTGTCACCAACGCACTAGCTGACCAGTTTTGATAGCCTTTAGCCGTACCTTCATCCTACTCCTCCTCTGTTCCTCGGGTGATGTGGAGGTTAACCCAGGCCCTGCGTGTCCCCAGGCGCTCATTTGTTGACTTCTGTAACCGTAAAAGCCTTGGTTTCATGCATGTTAACATCAGAAGCCTCCTCCCTAAGTTTGTTTTACTCACTGCTTTAGCACACTCTGCCAACCCTGATGTCATTGCCGTGTCTGAATCCTGGTTTAGGAAGGCCACCAAAAATTCTGAGATTTCCATCCCCAACTACAACATTTTCCATCTAGATAGAACTGCCAAAGGGGGAGGAGTTGCAATCTACTGCAGAGATAGCCTGCAAAGTTCTGTCATACTTTCCAGGTCTATGCCCAAACAGTTCGAGCTTCCAATTTTAATAATTAATCTCTCCAGAAATAAGTCTCTCACTGTTGCCTCCTGTTATAGACCCCCCTCAGCTCCCAGCTGTGCCCTGGATACCATATGTGAATTGATTGCCCCCCATCTATCTTCAGAGTTCGTTCTGTTAGGTGACCTAAACTGCGATATGCTTAACACCCCGGCAGTCCTATAATCTAAGCTAGATGCACTCAATCTCAGACAAATGATCAAGGAACCCACCAGGTACAACCCTAAATCCAGAAACATGGGCACCCTCATAGATATTATCCTGACCACCTTGCCCTCCAAATACACATCTTCTGTTTTCAATCAGGATCTCAGCGATCACTGCCTCATTACCTGCATCCGCTATGGGTCCGTGGTCAAACGACCACCCCTCATCACTGTCAAACGCTCCCTAAAACATTTCTGCGAACAGGCCTTTCTAATCGACCTGGCCCAGGTATCCTGGAAGGATATTGACCTCATCCCCAGTAGAGGATGCCTGGTTGTTCTTTAAAAGTGCTTTCCTCACCATCTTAAATAAGCATACCCCTTTCAAAAAATGTAGAACTAAGAACAGATATAGCCCTAGGTTCACTCCAGACCTGACCGCCCTCGACCAGCACAAAAACATCCTGTGGCGGACTGCACTAGCATCGAATAGTCCCCGCGATATGCAACTTTTCAGGGAAGTCAGGAACCAATACATGCAGTCAGTTAGGATAGCAAAGGCTAGCTTTTTCAAAACTCCAAAACTAACTCCAAAAAGTTTTGGGACACTGTAAAGTCCATGGAGAATGAGACCACCACCACCCAGCTGCCCACTGCACTGAGGCTAGGAAACACTGTCACCACCGATAAATCCATGATAATCGAGAATTTCAATAAGCATACGGCTGGCCATGCTTTCCTCCTGGCTACCCCAACCCCGGCCAACAGCTCCACACTCCCCGCAGCTACTTGCCCAAACCTCCCCAGCTTCTCCTTCACCAAAATCCAGATAGCAGATGTTCTGAAAGAGCTGCAAAACCTGGACCCGTACAAATCAGCTGGGCTAGACAATCTGGACCCTCTCTTTCTAAAATTATCCGCCGCCATTGTTGCAACCCCTATTACCAGTCTGTTCAACCTCTCTTTCGTATCGTCTGAGATCCCTAAAGATTGGAATGCTGCCGCGGTCATCCCCCTCTTCAAAGGGGGTGACACTCTAGACCCAAACTGTTACAGACCTATATCCATCCTGCCCTGCCTTTCTAAAGTCTTCGAAAACTAAGTTAATAAACAGATCACTAACCATTTCAAATCCCACCGTACCTTCTCCGCTGTGCAATCTGGTTTCCGAGGTAAGGCGGGTGCACCTCAGCCATGCTCAAGGTACTAAACGATATCATAACCGCCATCGATAAAAGACAGTACTGTGCAGCCGTCTTCATCGACCTGGCCAAGGCTTTCGACTCGGTCAATCACCGTATTCTCATCGGCAGACTCAACAGCCTTGGTTTCTCAAATGACTGCCTTGCCTGGTTCACCAACTACTTCTCAGATAGAGTTCAGTGTCAAATCGGAAGACCTGTTGTCCGGACCTCTGGCAGTCTCTATGGGGTACCACAGGTTTCAATTCTCAGGGTTCAATTCTCTTTTCTCTGTATATATCAACGATGTCGCTCTTGCTGATCCACCTCTAGGCAGACGACACCATTCTGTATACATCTGGCCCTTCTTTGGACACTGTGTTAACAAACCTCCAAATGAGCTTCAATGCCATACAACACTCCTTCCGTGGCCTCCAACTGCTGTTAAACGCTAGTAAAACTAAATGCATGCTTTTCAACCGATCGCTGCCCGCACCCGCCCGCCCGACTAGCATCACTACTCTGGACAGTTCTGACTTAGAATATGTGGACAACTACAAATACCTAGGTGTCTGGCTAGACTGTAAACTCTCCTTCCAGACTCATATTAAACATCTCCAATCCAAAATTAAATCTAGAATCGGCTTCCTATTTCGCAACAAAGCCTCCTTCACTCACGCCACTAAACATACCCTCGTAAAACTGACTATCCTACCGATATTCGACTTTGGCGATGTCATTTACAAAATAGCCTCCAACACTCTACTCAGCAAACTGGATGCAGTTTATCACAGTGGCATCCATTTTGTCACCAAAGCCCCATATACCACCCACCACTGCGACCTGTATGCTCTCGTCGGCTGGCCATCGCTACATATTCGTCGCCAGACCCACTGGCTCCAGGTCATCTATAAGTCTTTGCTAGGTGAAGCTCCGCCTCCGCTCACTGGTCACGATAACAACACTCACCCGTAGCACGCGCTCCAGCAGGTATATCTCACTGGTCATCCCCAAAGCCAACACCTGCTTTGGCTGCCTTTCCTTCCAGTTCTCTGCTGCCAATAACTGGAACGAATTGCAAAAATCGCTGAAGTTGGAGACTTATATCTCCCTCACTAACTTTAAGCATCAGCTATCTGAGCAGCTAAACGATCGCTGCAGCTGTACATAGCCCATCTGTAAATAGCCCATCCAATCTACCTACCTCACCCCCATATTGTTTTTATTTACTTTTTTGCTCTTTTGTACACCAGTATTTCTACTTGCACATCATCATCTGCACATCTATCACTCCAGCGTTCATTTTCTAAAATTGTAATTACTTCGCTACTATGGCCTATTTATTGCCTTACCTCCTCACGCCATTTGCACACACTCTATATAGACTTATTTATTTATTTTCTATTGTGTTATTGACTGTACATTTGTTTATTCCATGTGTAACTCTGTGTTGTTGTTTGTGTCGCACTGCTTTGCTTTATCTTGGCCAGGTCGCAGTTGTAAATGAGAACTTGTTCTCAACTGGCCTACCTGGATAAATAAATGTGGGGGGGAAATATATATATATTCTTAGTTGTTGTGTAAATTGACCCACTATGCGGTTTACTTTATGCATCTACATCATACCACTGAGCCTACCTTTAATTCCACCCTCCTTTCTCCTTAGAATGCATATGTGGAGAGCGTATGGAAATTGCATGCTTAGCCAAAACCCATAAGCTTACATTCAAGACTGCATAACTTTTAACATTTGAAATGAAATAGCACTAGTCCAGAAATATTCACATGGCTTTGTGAATCCTAACCAGTTACTGGTGTCACTGTTTTTTATTAACGCAACGAAGTAGGCCTACTTTGCAAAGGGCCAGCTGGCATGACGTGAGCTTGTTACAATCTTATGATCCACAGCGAGCAAAGAGAAGTAAGTAAGTAAGTGTAAGTAGGTTGACGGTATTGAAATGCCATTAACCTGCTGTTCATACACACCCAGTGAGTAATGGGTACTCACCAAGGGTACTCACCCAGCCACCCAATTCATAGGCTGTTCTCTCTGCTACCGCACGGCAAGTGGTACTGATGCACCATGTCTGGAACCAACAGGACCTTGAACAGCTTCTACCTCCAAGCCATAAGACTGTTATATATACACTCTCAACAAAAAATATGCCTGATGCGGAGGTCCTGGGCTGGCGTGGTTACACGTGGTCTGCGGTTGTGAAGCCGGTTGGACATACTGCCAAATGATCTAAAACGACATTGGAGGCAGCTTATGGTAGAGAAATGAACATTCAATTCTCTGGCAACAGCTCTGGTGGACATTACTGCAGTCAGCATGCCAGTTCCACACTCCCTCAAAACTTGAGACATATGTGACATTGTGTTGTGTGACAAAACAGCATATTTTAAAGTGGCCTTTTACTGTCCCCAGCACAAGGTGGCCCTGTGAAATAATCATGCTGTTTAAATCAGCTTCTTGATATGCCACACCCGTCAGGTGGATGGGACCAACACTTTACATGTTGCGTTTATATTTTTGTTCAGTGTAGTTACCTGATATCTGAGTTACAGTGACTAACAAAATCAATGGGGGCCCCCCTCGAGGTCAGGGCCCCCGGGCAAGGGCGGTATTCAGCCCTGATTACTACAAGTTTAGATAACAGGCTAGACTAATTTACCAATCTAGCGGGTTGGGAATTGTCTGAGCTGATAAACTCCAGATCTGATGATGCTCTTGCACTTTGGGCCAAACAAACATGAGCAACACAATTAAAGTGGGATCACTCTCTGGGGCTGACTCTTCCTGCACAGGGCTGATGGATGACATTTCTAATGCTGCATAATGATTTCCAGAGGATAGTTCCTTTGGACATGGATTAGTCTCTTAGTCACACAGATTATTCACACGACACTAGGAAACATAATCCCTTAATTTTGCACTTTAAAATATCCTTGATTTTCCCCTTAATGGTTGCATTTTGGAATTAAGGGAAATGAAGGTGGAATGTGCATGCTAGAAGCTGTTTTTAAGGGGTAAAACCCTTAATACCATTTCAGTACCCCTGAATTTGTGCCTTAACTTGTCCTTAATTGATCAAATGTGCCCTGATCTCCATTTTTATGGAATGGTCTGCCTACCCATGTGAGAGACGCAGACTCGGTCTCAACCTTTAAGTCTTTATTGAAGACTCATCTCTTCAGTAGGTCCTATGATTGAGTGTAGTCTGGCCCAGGAGTGTGAAGGTGAACGGAAAGGCTCTGGAGCAACGAACCGCCCTTGCTGTCTCTGCCTGGCCGGTTCCCCTCTCTCCACTGGGATTCTCTGCCTCTAACCCTATTACAGGGGCTGAGTCACTGGCTTACTGGTGCTCTTTCATGCCGTCCCTAGGAGGGGTGCGTCACTTGAGTGGGTTGAGTCACTGACGTGATCTTCCTGTCTGCGCTCCCCCTTGGGTTGTGCCGTGGCGGAGATCTTTGTGGGCTATACTCGGCCTTGTCTCAGGATGGTAAGTTGGTGGTTGAAGATATCCCTCTAGTGGTGTGGGGGCTGTGCCTTGGCAAAGTGGGTGGGGTTATATCCTTCCTGTTTGGCCCTGTCCGGGGGTATCATCAAATGGGGCCACAGTGTCTCCTGACCCCTCCTGTCTCAGCCTCCAGTATTTATGCTGCATTAGTTTGTGTCGGGTGGCTAGGGTCAGTTTGTTATATCTGGAGTACTTCAGTCTTATCCGGTGTCCTTTGTGAATTTAAATATGTTCTCTCTAATTCTCTCTTTCTCTCTTTCTTTCTCTCTCTCGGAGGACCTGAGCCCTAAGACCATGCCTCAGGACGACCTGACATGATGACTCCTTGCTGTCCCCAGTCCACCTTGCCGTGCTGCTGCTCCAGTTTCAACTGTTCTGCCTGCGGCTATGGAACCCTGACCTGTTCACCGGATGTGCTACCTGTCCCAGACCTGCTGTTCTCAACTCTCTAGAGACCGCAGGAGCAGTAGAGATACTCTTAATGATCGGCTATGAAAAGCCAACTGACATTTACTCCTGAGGTGCTGCACCCTCGACAACTACTGTGATTATTATTATTTGACCATGCTGGTCATTTATGAACATTTGAACTTCTTGGCCATGTTCTGTTATAATCTCCACCCGGCACAGCCAGAAGAGGACTGGCCACCCCTCATAGCCTGGTTCCTCTCTAGGTTTCTTCCTAGGTTTTGGCCTTTCTATGGAGTTTTTCCTAGCCACCGTGCTTCTACACCTGCATTGCTTGCTGTTTGGGGTTTTAGACTGGGTTTCTGTACAGCACTTTGAGATATCAGCTGATGTACGAAGGGCTATATAAATACATTTGATTTGAAATCAATTTGATTAAGCGCTGTTGTACAGGGTTTTCAGGGGTTTAACCCCTTACAAATCATGCATATTTCACCTTAATTTCCTTAATTGAAACCATTAAAGAGGAAAAAATCAAGGCTATTTTAAAATGCAATATGGGTATGTACACATGCGTAAGT
This sequence comes from Salvelinus alpinus, assembly GCF_045679555.1. NCBI lineage: Eukaryota > Metazoa > Chordata > Actinopteri > Salmoniformes > Salmonidae > Salvelinus > Salvelinus alpinus. The sequence goes on from NC_092088.1 coordinate 25,074,543, forward strand.
TTTCCAAGTACAGTAAGGTGCTCTGAATTAAAATACATGGAATGACCCTGGAGAAACACCAAACTCAATTCACTTTAAAGAAGTTAAAAAACAGTCATACTCTATCATTGTCACGCCCTGGCCTTAGTTATCTTTGTTTTCTTTATTATTTTAGTTAGGTCAGGGTGTGACATGGGGTATGTATGTGTTTTTGTATTGTCTAGGGGTTTTGTATGTTTAATGGGGCAGTGTCTTGTATAGGGGTTTGTATGTCTATGGCTGCCTAGATTGGTTCTCAATTAGAGGCAGCTGTTGTTCATTTGTCTCTGATTGAGAGCTATATTTAGGCAGCCATATTCATTGAGTTTTTCGTGGGTAATTGTCTATGTCTATTTTGCATGTGTGCACGTAGGTTTGTAGCTTCACGGTCGTTTGTTGTTTTTTTTGTATATTTGTAAAAGTGTTTGTTTCGTCTTCGTTATATTAAAAGAAGATGTATTCGTATCACGCTGTGCCTTGGTCCTCTCTTCCACAGAAAGACGATCGTGACAATCATTTAGATTCTAAGAAAATGAAAGACAGTCTCAAATTGAATTCGTCAGAATTTATTTAGCAGGTGAAGACCTTATTAATTATTTTTTCTTTTGCGGCTTCCCTGAAATGGGCTTAAATTATCTCTCTGACCTCACCCCCCCTCTCTCTATCCCCTCACTCTCATCTTCCATTCTCTCTCTCTACTCTCGTCTTTCCCTCCCTCCCTCCCCCTCCTCTCTTTCCCTCTCCTCCTTCTCTCTTCCACTCCCTTTCCTCTTCTTTCAGGGCGCACACAAGTGCTTTTCCATCACAGATACTGGCCCTCCTTTAAAACTGACACATAACACAGATGAAGCGGTTGCATTAAAATATGTAGTCTTGTTCACATTGCTTTACAACTGTTAGATGTATAATGAAATGTAATTATTTTAATAACCCCAAAAAGTGCTGACTTGGTCTTGACAAATGGCAGTCGATACTGTATATTGTATAAGATACGGGTAGGTAAAGGTCTGGGTACCAAACTTCCTTCATATTTACTCCTGAAACCTGGGGTGACATTAATTAGCCTCAGCTTTGTGGTGTTGTCTTTAGCTGTGTATGAAACAAAAGGAAAATGTACTGGAAATGATTTTAACAGGTTGCTTAAAGTAGACCCAGTGTTTATTCCAAACTTATTTGGTAGCGGCGGTCCGCCAATGCTATATATGCGCCGCCACAGCATAAAAAATATTTTATAGGCTACATCTTGAAATGAGATTTGCTCCATTATTTTCCTATCGTTCATTTCCAAGAGAAAGGCTCATATGTATTATTAAAGCGAAGAGATTGTAACCTTTCCAAAAGCGTCTCAGTTTTCTTTCAACTTCCAACAATGAATGAAATACGACCTGTTAAAGTCACCAAGGTCTGTGCACTGTGCGCAGAGAAAAGCGTTTCTCATGTTCATTGGCAGATATGCGGTTCAATGAGAGAACGCCTGCTTTTCTCTACTCTTGAATGCATTGTTTTCCTTTCTCTCACATTTGTTTATGAAAACTGCAACAAAGAAATCCTGGAGGAAACACTGAGTAGACCTCTGCAGTAGATGTTTGTTCATCTAAGCAGAAGAAACTAAATGTGAAAAAGACCACTTTTAGTGATGATGCCCCATCCCATAATTCTCCCATATGTTTTCAAGATTTTGGCAGTTCTGTTAAGATTAACATACATTTCAGAACAATTTAAGTGGAAATTGATTAAAACACTAACACATTGTTTAACAAAGCAATAACTCTTTATTACCATAAAGAGGGTATGCTATATCATGAATAACCAATTACTATTTTTTTATTTTAGAAAAAATTACCCCGTTTTCTCCCCAATTATGTGGTATCCATTTGGTAGTTAGTCTTGTCTCATCGCTGCAACTCCCGTACGAACTCGGGAGAGGCGAAGGTCGAGAGCCGTGCATCCTCCGAAACACAACCAACCAAGCCGCACTGCGTCTTGACACAATGCCCACTTAACCCAGCCGCACCAATATGTTAGGGGAAACACCGTGCCCCTGGCGACAGTGTCAGCATGCACTGCGCCTGGCCCGCCACAGGAGTCGCTAGTGCGCGATGGGACGAGCTTCAAGTTCCTCCGCGTACACATCACTGAAAAACTGAAATGGTCCACCCACACAGACAGTGTGGTGAAGAAGGCGCAAAAGCGCCTCTTCAACCTCAGGAGGCTGAAGAAGTTTGGCTTGGCACCTAAAATGCCCACAAACTTTTACAGATGCACAATTGAGAGCATCCTATCGGGCTGTATCACTGTCTGGTACGGCAACTGCACCGCCCACAACCGCAGAGCTTTCCAGAGAGTGGTGCCCAACACATCACCGGGGGCAAACTACCTGTCCTCCAGGACACCTACAGCACCCGATGTCATAGGAAGGCCATAAAGATCATCAAGGACAACAACCACCCGAGCCACTGCCTGTTCACCCCATTATCATCCAGAAGGCGAGGTCAGTACAGGTGCATCAAAGCTGGGACTGAGAGACTGAAAAACAGCTTCTATCTCAAGGCCATCAGACTGTTAAATAGTCATCACTAGCACATTAGAGACTGCTGCCTATATACATAGACTTGAAATCACTGGCCACTTTAATAAATGGAACACTAGTCACTTTAATAATGTTCACATATTTTGCAAAACTCATTTCATTTGTGTATATACTGTATTCTATTCTACTGTATCTTAGTCTATGCCGCTCTGACATTGCTCGTCCATATATTTATATATTCTTAATTCCATTCCTTTACTTAGATTTGTGTGTATTGTGTGTATTGTTGTGAAATTGTTAGATATTAATGCATTGTTGGAGCTAGAAACACAAGCATTTCGCTACACCCACAATAACATCTGATAAACATGTGTATGTGACCAATAAAATTAGATTTAGGCCACTTTCTAGAGCTCTGACCTGAAGATCACTGATGTCATCATGATTTTAACTTGTTTTTTTCCAGAGTTTCAAGTTGTCTTGAAAGCGCCACAAATCCAGAGAATGACAGATTTTGATGACATTTCAAAAGTGCTGAACAAATAGTTATATTGACTACGTCTGTCCTAGCTCGCTCAATAATGTCATAATAGAAATTTTCTCTTATTCGCTCGTTTGTAGATCTCAATTGTCACTAGAGCAAGTCCGCCATATCAGCTATGTTTTTTTAAAGGCTGTAAATTAGGCTGTATGAACTGTTTCGCTGCCAGACAAGGCTCCGCTGATAGACAGGTGTAGCAGTGGTAAGATGTTGGGACTCTGCTGTTGGGGCAGCTTTATGGGCACCGTTGGTCACCGTTATAGTGCAATTAATGTATTGTTTAGTGTTGTGTAGTAGCTTTGCTGGCATGCATCTAAAATATTTGTATATTTTTTTTGCCTACCAAGATTAACATGCTAAAATCGCCACTGAATGTGCGATGCCATAATTAGTCGAAAGGATTGTATTTTTAAGAAGCGCAATGTGTTCTTTAATCGGCACTTAATCTGAAAAGGATAAACAAAAACAATCTAAATTAATGTATAGTTAAGGGCATGCTCCATATATCTCTTAAACTATCCTTAAACCCCAAAAGCAAGGGAGCGATCAAACATTGTGTAGTAAGGCATTATTAAGGATACATTTCCTGATATCCTTGATATAACCATGAATTGAAAAATAAAGGGCACTGAGGGAAATTTAAGAGGCCAATTGTTTAAGGACGACTTAATTCATTTTAAGGGGTCTTGGCATGTTTGACGGGAAAGTTAAATTATATGTAATACTAATTTAAGACAGTCCTTTTCCCTAGTGCTACCTAAATATTTTAGAGGGAGTTTGGCATTTCTCTCTCACCTCCAAATATAGGCTTAAATCTATAATAGGCCTAACGTTATCAACTCTCCATAATATGTTTCCAATCCTGTTTTGTGTTATTGTCAATACAGATTGACGAGCGGGAAAATTATCTTCTCGCTCTTTTATGAGCACGCCCCATATCGTCAGTTGTGTCCACACCTGACATCGATTCACTAATTAGACAAGATGCAGGACAAATTTGGCTATTCTTTCAGTATTTATTGTCAAGAGTGAGTTAGGTGGGTATAAGGTCTCCAATTTGTCTGTGTATTTTGCGTTGTTGGTAGCTTATTTTGTTTACTTTTGAGTTTGCTTTCGAGTTTAGTTGCATTTAGGGGACTATTAGCGGTTGCGTTTTGAATGGCCTACAGTTGCATGTGCGACGGCGGGCAGAAGAGGGCGCACTCTACCCACGTACATGTAGGTGTGGAAATTCCCTCAGAGGAAGGTACCATCGGCTCTTGCGCTCAGCCGCGGAGATGCCAAAAATGAAGCTAGGCAAAAGCCGGAGCCTGACATTTTCTTAAAGGTGTCCGCCGCAGGGAACCCAACGCTGTAGAACGGAGCTTTGGAAAAATCCCTGGAGCTTGTTTTTGAGACAAAATCAGTAATCCAAGTGCAGCAACACAAAGGACTGCAGAGCGCTCCCCGCTTGGATTCACTGTGACAGCAAGTGAGTGTGTTGCCTGTTCTTACTCTTGCTTTCATTCTTCCTTTGATGTAGCCTAATCTGTCACCACTTGTAATTAGAGTGATAATCTACCTAGATTAGTGCCTGCCTAGTTTAGTTCCTTTGTCCAGGACAAATGGGACAGTTACAGTGGGATGGAGATGTTTGAGTGGTGCTTGTTTCATGCTGTGTGCATGCATTGGTTCATAGGCCTATTTTACAGTATTCAAATGTTACTGCTTGTTAAATGGTTACTGCATGGAGACCAGGCTAAACTATATGCATGTAGGCTAAACTACACCATGGAGCACTGTTTAGTAGCCAATTTCATATTCAATGTATGACTGCTTGGTTTAAAAAAAACATTGGCATGATCACCCATGTAATCCAATTGCTGTTCCATCATAAGGTAATGATTGAGGTTTACAGATTGATGGGTCAGGGTTAAATGCTTTCAAATGATTACTGCCCTCTACTGATATCATTAACAAACTAAGCAGATTTAAAACGACATCATTTTGACAATAACACCATCCAATAAGATTGTAAATCTTTCTAAGCAACCTATTCCTTCACACATACGCAGCAATGTATAATATTATTATGACAGAGATGAAGTCAACTTAGTGAGTGGAAAAAGTAGAAGGGCCTATTTATTGATCAAGGTTTTGCAGATGTGTGTATTTAAAACAAAGGATTTATAACACGTAGAGATGAAGGGTCCTATATAACAAATATACAGCTTTAAGTTGAAAATGTATTCATAACTGTATTAACCGTGTTCCATGTTGATGATAGGGAAAATATTCCGATTATATAACTGCCAAAAAGGTTGAGGGGAGAGACGCCATAGAAGAGAGGATAATGTGAAGGAAGGGTAGAGGGAAGCAAGGAAAGTAAAAGGAGAAGAAGGGAGAGGGAGGACTGAACAGAGGAGATGAATAGCAATACTGGAGAGGAAGAGGAATGAGAAAAGGTTGAAGACAAGGGAGGAAAGAAAAATACAATTTTAAATACTTTCAGGTTATATGGCAATTGGTTATAAGACAATAGAGGGGAGTTTATTAATGTGTTCACCTATTGTTAACAACACTACATGACCAAAAGTATGTGGACACCTGCTCGTCGAACATCTCATTCCAAAAATCATAGGCAATAATATGGAGTTGGTCTCTCCTTTGCTCCTATAACAGCCTCCTCTGGCAAGGCTTTCCACTAGATGTTGAGGGACATGCTTCCATTCAGTCACAAGAGCATTAGTGAGGTCAGGCACTTATGTTGGGCGATTAGGCCTGTCTCGAAGTTAGCGTTCGATTTCAACCCAGGCCAGTCAAGTTCTTCCACACCATGTCGACAAACCATTTCTGTATGGACCTCGCTTTGTGCACGGGAGCACTGTAATGCTGAAACAGGAAAAGGCCTCAAGGCCTCAAAGTTGGAAGCACAAAATTGTGTAGAATGTCATTGTATGCTGTAGCGTTAAGATTTCCCTTGACTGGAACTAAGGGGCCTAGCCCAAACCATGAAAAACAGGCCCATACCATTATTCCTCATCCATCAAACTTTACAGTTGGCACTTTGCATTCGGGGAGATAGCATTCTCCTGGCATCCGCCAAACCCAGATTCGTCCGTCGGACTGCCAGATGGTGAAGCGTGATTCATCGCTCCAGAGAACGCGTTTCCACTGCTCCAGAGTCCAATGGCAGCGAGCTTTACTCCACTCCAGCCGACGCTTGGCATTGCGCATGGTGATCTTAGGCTTGTGTGCGGCTGCTCGGCCATGGAAACCCATTTCATGAAGCTCCTGACGAACAATTCTTGTGCTGACGTTGCTTCCAGAGGCAGTTTGGAACTCGGTAGTGAGTGTTGCAACCTAGGGCAGACCATTTTTTATGCGCTTCAGCACTTGGCGGTCCCTTTCTGTGAGCTTGTGTGGCCTACCACTTCGCGGCTGAGCCGTTGTTGCTCCTAGATGTTTCTACTTCACAATAACAGCACTTACAGTTGACCGGGGCAGCTCTAGCAGGGCAGAAATTTGACCAACTGACTTGTTGGAAAGGTGGCATTCTATGACGGTGCCACGTTGAAAGTCACAGAGGTCTTCAGTAAGGCCATTCTTCTGCCAATGTTTGTCTATGGAGATTGCATGGCTGTGTGCTCGATTTTATACACATGTCAGCAATGGGGGTGGCTGAAATAGCCAAATCCACAAATTTGAAGGGGAGTCCACATAGTTTTGTATATAGAGTGTATTAGCCTCTCACACCGAGAAGAGGAGATAGGACTCAGGAAAGTAGGGGAGGAGAGGAAGATGAGACTGGGATAAACTCAGGCACAGAGCCTGGAAAAATAGGAACGAAGAGACACTTTTGCTGCCCTCTGTATTTGTTATTTACTTCTCCTCCACCCCCCTAAACCTGTCCACTGCACACTATTCCATTATTATCTGTTGACTATTTCTTTCTGTCATTCAGGTCAACAGTGTGAAAATAATTCTCTCTGTACTCTACTTTAAATGTCAGTATTTTCTGTTGCCTATCTCCTTTATCGTGTGAGAAGCTGTCCAAGAGTAGACCTAAGACAAACAGACAGATGTGAGCACACACATACACACACACACACACACACACACACACACACACACACACACACACACACACACACACACACACACACACTGCGCTTTAAATCATGCTCAAACTTTATAATGTAAGATTTTTCAGGGCTAAGAACCATATTAGAGAATATTAAAAGATCCATTGTTTTGGTTCAAAAAATTCTAAAAGAACAAATGAATCAGTTGTTGTATAGCCTGGTACTGTTACCCCCAGTGGATGGTGCAGTAAATACACTAAGAATGTTGATCAGCTTACAATGGAGTCAGGAGGCACTAAGGATTTGAAAGAACCGCATGGGGTGCAGGGGCACGAAATAACGGTGTGTGTAATTATTCATTGCTACACCTGCAATAACACACCGGACCGAATATGCGTGCACTGTAAATGAAAGGTTTAGAATATAAACCAAACATGATAGTCCCGTCGAGAGTTGTTAAATTAATGGCGCAAATATTCTCCGTTTACCAACTCTGTTTTTATGCACAAACGCACAGTGACATTATGAACGTTTAGCCTACTCACGCTGACAAAGCATATGCCACATAATCTATGGCCTATTAACAAATGAACCACGAGGAATTATGAATGAGGGGGGTCTTTATTGATGCAATGCTGTTATACTTACCCCTCGCCATAGTGGCGCATGAGGGACACTGTGGGCCTGAAGGGACCTCTCTGAAAATGAGAACGCATAGACCTGCAGAAAATGCCTCCAATCTCTAAACGTCCTCACAATAGGCCTGTTCTTGGATCCTCAACCAAAGACCGGCGCTGCAAGCAAAATATAATACCCGTTTATTTAATTAGGTGCCCCCTTGTCTGTCATAATACGCATGTCCTATATGTGGCTGTTTTGGAGCGTTGGCGTCCACTAATATGACCAAGCTGGTTCTGGCTATTATTATAATTAATACGTTATAACAATCGCATCTGCCTCTAGTTTCTGCGAGCCCTCGAGCCCCCTCAACTGAGTTTCAACAAGTTCAATGTTTTGTGTTCTCATTACGACCGCCATATGGTTGCCAGCGAAAACACCAAGCATCGGGCATTCATTTTAGCACGCTCACAGTAACACAAGCATTATAGCAACTGAGGTATAGACCTATAATGGTTGTAAAATGATACGCGTTGGTTTGTTTAGTTATAGCTAGCTCTTCGTTTGACAACACTTACAAAGGTTGATATGGTTAGTGTATTTTTTATACTTAAGTTATTTACTCCACATTATTGTGAGTCAAAGATGCACATTGCCTTATTAATTCAAATATGACTCTCTCTCTCTCTCTCTCTCTCTGCGGTCGCGACTGTGATCCAAGACGCTCTTGCGCGCAAGGTTAAGAAAATCTGGAATTGATTTTAATGGGGAGTAGCCTATCCCTCGCTTGCTTTTCAACCTATGGATGTATTGGTCTCTTTTCACTTGGTCTCAACGGAGCGGGCGAGTGCAGTGTCTCACCTCTGTACTGTGGCCCCCTTGCCTTGCTCATGATATCTGTCGCTTTTGGAGAATACTGAACGTGCCTCTGTTTCTGAACAGCTTTGTATAATGTACCGTCCTCAAAACGCTCGAGACTGAGCAGACGGGACTTGTCCATTGCATTTGGGAAGAAGATTTTCTTCTGACAGATGCACATTTATTTTTGATTGTTTTGGACCTGAAACGTTGGACTGTGTTGTCGTTTTAAGAATCGCCAATACACCGCTCTTGGGTAAGTTTGATGTCCATTTTACGCATTTAACACGTGAGTTTACGAAGTCAATTTCAGTCATTTCCAGTAGCCTATGTTTGTCTGTCTTCATATGCTCCATTATTTAGCTCACATTCATGAAGTTTTATTAAATGTATTTCACTGTGGGATTTTTTTTATTTCTTCTTATATATTATAAGGCTGATCCACTATGCGTAAAGCACTGTTAATTACGCAGTTGTCTAATTAATATCTTTAATAACGGTTTGCTCCTTATGAATTCAATTCACATTATTTAATTATTGCAATACGGTTTGTAGTTATTGTTTTGTAGGAAAAAAGTTAAGGTAGACGTTATGTCACGCTTGAAATGATGGGTCAATATCCACCCTATAATTTGTTCAGATGAATACTTATTAGTATTGTTTATGGTAATACAAGTATAGTGTAGTGATATTACGGTTAGTCGTTTTTGTAGGAAACCTCTGGGCGCACTGAAATGGAGAGGCAAGGCGGACAGGTGGGCGATCAAAGAGCGCGGTGAGCGAGATCTAGCGCGCGGTGTGAACTCTCCTTAGTTTACAGCTGCCCCGTGGGTCGAGGGAAAGAACGAGAAAAACAGCCTAAACGGAGAATTTAATTTAGGTTGCAAGAAGTAGGTAGAGTCCATGTGTTTTAATATCAGTCCAATCTAGGCTAAATAGAGATGCCAAACCAAGCAGCACTCCTCGTATCCCGCATTCGAATGTAGCCTACACCGTATGCCAAGTCTCCCAATGCTTTTGTCAATTCTAATATTTTCCCTTTACTTTGACGCCACCGCATTCGTATAGAAAAACACGAGAATGGAAGATTAGGAAGTTATATTTTTCTGTCTTGATGCTTATAGGAACATGCTACTTGGGATCCTTGGGACGTCCATACCCCATTGTAGATGACATTTGAAATTGTTACGGTTAGGTACGGATTATGGTTAAAGTTAGGGTAAGGGTAAATTAAGGTTAGGGTTAGGGTTTAGGGTAGGGACATCCCAAGGATTCCGCTTAACCATTGCTGATACCAACAAGTTTAAACCCCACCAGCAATGAAATGAATTGAAGGATAACATTGTTGAGAGATACAAGTCAGAACTAAATATTTTCTATGTGATTATATTATATGAATCCCAGTTGGAAAAAAAATTCTTGACGAAAATGATTGGCAAGTTTTCTTGTCTTGGCAAGCCTGATTTGGCTGATATGGCACTGAGCATGAGTCCTATGAAACTATTCACCTCGCAATTATAATTAGGAGGCCCGTCTTTTTCTCAACACTCACATCCTATAGCCTATAGGCTACATATTACAGACTAGCAGTAAAAAGCAGACAAGCTGCAGGGAGAAAGAGTTACACCACAACTGCAATAGATTCCTTATCTTAAATGCGTCGATTGAGCTAAGGTATGCCCCTATTAGAGATTAAAGGGTGTCAGCCACTTGACCCACTTATCCTCATTCTCCTGGCAAATTGCTGGAAGCCATCCAGAAAGATGGTGTTGTTGATACACCCTTAAGTTGTTCACTCAGATAAAGAAAACGTTGATATGGTTTTAACTGTGGAATGTGGCAAACCTTATGAGCAGGATTGTCTGGTCAAATGCAACAACTGCACGGTTGTTCATATAGGAATGTCTGTGCTTGTTTTTGCGAATTAATCATAGTCATTTAATTGCATCATGTTATGATCCATCAATAACACACAGTCAAAGGTTGAGCCAGGAGTCACCAGGGCTCAGGCACACGGGTGTGTAAGCTAATCCACAGGAACTCACTCCAGCAGGTTTCTAAACTCCTTCTGGTGGTGTGTGAGTGTGAGTGTGAGTGTGAGTGTGTGTGTGTGTGTGTGTGTGTGTGTGTGTGTGTGTGTGTGTGTGTGTGTGTGTGTGTGTGTGTGTGTGTGTGTGTGTGTGTGTGTGTGTGTGTGTGTGTGTGTTGTTGTAACGTAAGCAGATCATTTTCTCTGTGCTTTTCAAGGCAGGATTCCTTGGGACTCTTGGCTCCGTCCACCTGAACGAGTAAAGTCAACACATCCAATATATTTTTCTTCTCTGGTTTGAACAGCTTGAAGGGGGGAAAGAATGCTGCTGGTTCTTTTCCCCCCGCTTGTTTTTTCTTCTTTCGGTGGGCCTGAGACAGCTGTTGGTTTGCAGAGATCAACATTTGTCATCCTTAACAAACGAAACAAGCTGATTGGAGTGTTAAGCTAAGTCCACACATTTGACTCAACTTTGACCCTTTATGGAAGAACAGCCAGTGAGCCCGACTATCGCAGATTCATCTGATTCATATCTGAACCTATTCATCATCTTTGGCTTTAGCACCAAAAGGGGAATGCCCATGTAGTTCTCTTTCCCCCAAATCTACTGCATTATTTTTATGCTGTGTCTAATGGTTTTGCATAGGCCTTCAAAAGTGGCTTCTCACAAGGAATCAGAATGGGCCTACCTCTGCTCTTCCTCAGTTCTAACTGTTGGCACTCTGCACACAGAAATGTAACTCTTTACTAGGGAGATGGAGTGTGGGGATAGATAGATAGATAGATAGATAGATAGATAGATAGATAGATAGATAGATAGATAGATAGATAGATAGATAGATAGATAGATAGATAGATAGATAGATGGTGGCAGTGTGATGAGTGACCATCCTTAGCACCCAACCACACCACATCTCCCTTTCACCTTTTTACATTGGAGGTGGGAGGGAAGACAAAACACTGTCTCTTCTGTCTTTTATAAGTGTGTGTTGGTGTCGGTGCAAGCCGGACTCCCCTGTTTAACTGCTGCTCGTCATTCGTCAGTGTGACGCCTCGCGCGCCCCTTCCCGTGGGATGATCCCGGGCCGAGATTCCGAAGCTCCATCCCACCACTCCCAACTCCCTGCCAAGTCCGCATGTGTCAGCAGCACACATTTCCTCCAGATGCAGAAGGGTGTGTGAGGTCTGTGCGTGTGCGTTTGTGCTCAGGTTGTTTTGACCACCCTGCTATCTAAACCATTTTAAGGTTGAACTCTTGTTTTATCTCAATTATCAATAAAGAAAATGCCATTAGTGTACGCATGCAGGTGTTTTAGTTCTATCTGAAGGAATCCAATACTTCCTTTGGTCTGGGGTGAGTTGTTGTCGACTCACTCGCTGTCGACAGGCACCGCATGTCTGGCCTTCCCAAAGGTATGACAACCACATGTGTTCGCCCCATAGCCCCAGCTCCAACTCATCTCAATGACAGCCAGTCAGCATGTGGGCACAGGGGGTTAGGGGGACACAGGGAAACAGGGCCAGTAAAATAGCAGGTGACTGTCATAAACAGAGCCTGGCTATCTTCTCTTTTCCTCTGGCCCCCGGGGGGCTGCCATGGCAACATGAAGGAGCAGACCAGCTCGGTGGACCGGGAGGGCCTCTCTCCCTCTCTCTCTCTCTTTTCCCTCCCCTCCCGGCCATAACTCACCGCTGTGCAGTGTACCATTACCCTGCTCCAGCCTGGAAAATGGACATCACCATCGAGCTCTGTGTGGAAAGGGAGGGAGAGAATGGGAGGAGTAGAAGGAGAGAGGTGGAGAGCGAGGGATAAGGGGAAGGGTGGGTTGTCTGATGATTCAGCCCCTGCCTTCAAAAACCCTGGCACCCCTGATAATGTATGGGTCTCCGTGTGTGTGAATGAGACCGCATGTGTTTGTCTGAGTGTGTGTGGTGTGCATGTCCGTGCCTATGTGTGAATGAGAGTGTTTGTGTGTGAGTGTGTATGTGTGTGGTGTGTGTGTGCGTATGTATGTGAGCGCTAAGAGCATTTTGAACACTTAATAAAATTATTTGTGGCATCCCCCGTCAGTACAAAGTGGCCCAGCTAGCTCTGGCTGTGGGGAAGTCTCTTGTACAATGGAAAAAGCTTTTTTCCTGTTGGAGCGCTCGGGGAGAAACCGCAAGCCTGCCTACCGCAGAGCCAACCATCAAAGGGCTTTGAAGCACACACCTCAACCCCCCCTCTACAAACCACTTCCCACTCCCTCTGATCCAGGAACAGCTCACCTGGCACTTCTGACCACCACGTCTGACAGAACCATGGTTACGCCCCCCCCCACATGGGAAATCGAAAACTCCTCGTAGCGTCAATGAAAAGCCATGTATGAAAGACATCTAAGGTGGTTCCTCAATCCTCACTTAAAGCCTTTCATCCGGACCCAGTATGTTGGAATAGGCCTTACACATGGAGTTGTCACTGATGTCTCCATATTGTGAGATCTTCATTTAGAAGATCCGGCGGGAAGTCTCCTGTCTTCTCTCTGACGTCTCACACAGCAGTGGGTGTCATCCGTCCCATCTTGAGAACACATGTAGGGGGAAATATATTTCTTTTTTTAAAAGCGGATCACAGCTTGACACAGGCTATAAATGCTTTTGGCGAAGGCCAAACCGCCAGCACATTATGAAATGAACAAGCCTCTATCTCCTCATTAGCCAAGGTATATTTCTCCCTGATTCCCGTATAAAACATGTTTCATATGAAAGGTATGTGTTCTATGAAACTCAGGGATGAGCTCAAGCCCTTATTCTTTCCCAGACTCCACAGTTAAAATCTCCATGTCCTCAAACCAAGATGGGGTGGGGGTGGGGGGATTTGTAGGCCTATTTTAGGATGGCAACAATTTATAGTTTGGAAAGGCAGTATTAAATTGTATCGCTCTCTCTTTCTCGGTCTCTCGGTTTCTCTCTCTCTCTCTCTCTGGTTACAGTTGTTCTATCATTTTCTTGTTCTCCGACCCCCCCCCCCCCTCCCACACACACACTATCTCTTCTCCAATCTCAATAAGCTCAAAGGAGGAAGCCACTTTAAACCTAGTGTGTGTGAGTCTGTTAGGAGCAGGATGAAAGGTCAGGTTTGTGTCCTCTAAGTCTAACCCCCCCCCCCCCCTTTATGGTATGGGTTATGATTGGGTGGCTGTAAACTGATCCTAGATCAGTGATAATGTACTTATACCCGGAGCAGTGAGTCATGTATGAGGTCAGAGACTCGAGGCCTAAAACTTCCTCTTGGGATCTCTCCATGGTACTGAACCACGACATCACGGAGTCAGTTAGGCCACTCTATAGGCTCCCGCACATGACTTCAGAGTAAATTAGGTAGATCAGCATCCAGGGTCAACCGCATCCCCACGTCAGGTTGATTTAAGGTCAGTGATGCCTTGTTCCCCCTAATGGTGAAGGTTAGGATTGGAAAGGGAATGCGGATCCTAGATCTTTGCATCTGGGCATCTTATGGCTTCCACTCGTTTGGCTGGGTGTTTGTGTATGTTGTTTCTATTTACCTGATGTTTGCTAGTGTGTTTGTTGGAGTTCGTTGTCCCTAAGCAAGTGTTAGTACAGTACTTTGCCTGTCTGTCCGTCTTGATGTGAACAAATTAACCTTTTTCTGACACTGTTTCACCCATGAATCGACCTTGCGCCATGTTCGCAGTCTCACATCCCTCCCTTTCCACACCACAGACTCTTACTCACAGACGAAAAACACCAGATTCACAGAATGAACAGAAAATACCCCTAACTTGTGATATCAGCATTTTTTGCCTCCCTTTGTAGTGGAGTGTAACACAGAGAACCCCAAGCTTAGTACAGCTTCCTGTCTGGATCTATGCGAAGTAGCCTGACCTGTCTCCTCTACTCTTCGTAGTTCTGGATCAGGTTCTGTTTTAATAACTACTGGAGAGTAGGCTGGGCCGCAGCGGCTGCATTCCTCTCCTGGGCGTTCTCGCTCTCTTAGAATGGAGAGCGAAAGAGAGAAACTGCTCTCTGCCCCTGAAAGCCACCTTCTGTGGCACACTGTGTGTCTCTTTGTGTCTGAGATAGTCCCCCAGCGCTGGACTCTATGGGGGAGGTTCCCTCCCTTTACAGTTTTGTCATTTAGCAGATGCTCTTATCCAGAGCGACTTACAGTAGTTAGTGCATACATTTTCAAATTTGTTCGTTTTCTCTCTCTCTCTCTTTCTCTTCTGCTTCAGAGCAGGCGTGAGACTTTTCAAAATTTGTCAGTGACCCCCCCTGCTAATGACACCCTCAGCTGTGAAAGTTGACCCCCTCTTGCCCCTGTTCCTCTCCTGCTCTCTTGTTCACTTGTTCCCTCATCGGATTTGGTTTGTGCCACTAATACCCTATTGCCTGTGGACTGTCAATCACGTGTATTTACCCTGTGCGTGTGTGTGTGGTGTGTGTGTGTGTGTGTAGGGGATTTGCTCAGTCAATCAACCCCACCCATTTAAATGCATACGCTGCATCTCCCATAATTATGACTGGACTCTGATAGACAGTGTACAGTAGTGCCCTCTTGTTCACATTTAAAAAGTCCTCCACAGTTGCCACAGCTGCTAACAGGCCAATCAGGGATTACTGTACACTGGGCCCAGGGACACAGCCATTGGGGCACCGGGCCTAGACTCCTCCCAGGGTCATCTGAGTGGAGGAGCCCCAAGGAGATCCATTCAGCATCGTGGTGAGAGGGCCACCTCCCCAGCACACTGCCCCAGCATGGGAGTCCCTGACTGGGCTACGAGGTGGATCAGCTGTCCCTCTCCCACTGCACCCCTCTAGTTCTCCCTCCCCCCCGGTCCCCCACGCCCAAGCCAAATAAAGCCTCTCAGCACCTCCTGTTTTCCTAATCCGTGAACTCTGACAGAGGAGCCGCGCTTGAAAGAGACACAACTCAACATGGGATGATCTCCTGGTGACGGGAAAGCTGAAAAAACGCTCCCCGGAATTTCGCAGCCAGGACCACCCTATTCCTCTCTCTCCTATCGCCCCCCCCATTGTTGATTGAACCTCTTAGGCAAAACCTATTGGATCAGTTCCAATCACATAAACACCCTGATATTCCTTGTGACATTGCAGGACCTTGCATAACCAGAATCAGCAAGCGGCTGATAACTTGTCATGTGTTCCATGCACATAAAGCCATATATCAACCTGGGGAAATAAATTGGTTAACCTCTCGGGACTCAGAAGCAGTAAAGCATCTTGTCACGTGCAGTGTTAGATTGCAAGCACTGGCCATTTCAGTCCTTCCTGAATGACTAGGCACTTTAGCCAAGTGGGTGGAAATACAGTCATTTTTTAAAAAGCCGGTTTGTGTGTTTAGGCGATTAGATTTCAATTGAATCTGTAGGCCTAGCACATGACATGCGGCGCGCTCCACTTGTAAGAAGTAGCCTCTTTTTGGTAGTTAGTCGTAGTTAGAGCCAAATAGCAAAGTGTTTCTGTGTGGTATCTCTGCATGTCTGGCAGACATATCAGTGTGGATGACGGATCACCACCTCAAGCTGAACCTCGGCAAGACGGAGCTGCTCTTCCTCCCGGGGAAGGACTGCCCGTTCCATGATCTCGCCATCACGGTTGACAACTCCATTGTGTCCTCCTCCCAGAGTGCTAAGAACCTTGGCGTGATCCTGGACAACACCCTGTCGTTCTCAACTAACATCAAGGCGGTGACCCGTTCCTGTAGGTTCATGCTCTACAACATTCGCAGAGTACGACCCTGCCTCACGCAGGAAGCGGCGCAGGTCCTAATCCAGGCACTTGTCATCTCCCGTCTGGATTACTGCAACTCGCTGTTGGCTGGGCTCCCTGCCTGTGCCATTAAACCCCTACAACTCATCCAGAACGCCGCAGCCCGTCTGGTGTTCAACTTTCCCAAGTTCTCTCACGTCACCCCGCTCCTCCGCTCTCTCCACTGGCTTCCAGTTGAAGCTCGCATCCGCTACAAGACCATGGTGCTTGCTTACGGAGCTGTGAGGGGAACGGCACCTCCGTACCTTCAGGCTCTGATCAGGCCCTACACCCAAACAAGGGCACTGCGTTCATCCACCTCTGGCCTGCTCGCCTCCCTACCTCTGAGGAAGTACAGTTCCCGCTCAGCCCAGTCAAAACTGTTCGCTGCTCTGGCACCCCAATGGTGGAACAAACTCCCTCACGACGCCAGGTCAGCGGAGTCAATCACCACCTTCCGGAGACACCTGAAACCCCACCTCTTTAAGGAATACCTAGGATAGGATAAAGTAATCCTTCTAACCCCCCCCCCCTTAAAAGAGTTAGATGCACTATTGTAAAGTGGTTGTTCCACTGGATATCATAAGGTGAATGCACCAATTTGTAAGTCGCTCTGGATAAGAGCGTCTGCTAAATGACTTAAATGTAAATGTAAATGTAAATGGTATTCCCTACTCCTCACAGACATTCACACTGCTGTTGCTACTTCAACCACATTTAATTAGATACAGTGTCTGCCCCTGTCGAGAAGAACTTGTGGCTTGTGAAAAACTCTGTCAATGCTGAGAGCAGCAGATCATTTCTTGCTGAAGCTCAAACTTACCCGAGTGTTTCGGGGAAGTCAGCCTATGTCTCTCCGCTGACGTCTCGGCTGAGAAGTTTGCGGAATTGGCACACACACTTGTCAAAATTCTACACAGAACAAGCAAGTTGAACAATGTCGGTCAGTGATGTTTCCATACCAAGGACACAGTCTTGTTCAAAGCTAGACTAGAGTGGCTATGTAGCGGTTAGCTTGAGTTGTTAGCTGTAGTGTATGCTTTTACTGTTAGCTTATGTTTTGAAAAGCTAACACAGAGTTGCTAGGTTTGTTTATTTATTTATTTTTATTTAACCTTTATTTAACTAGGCAAGTCAGTTAAGAACAAATTCTTATTTACAATGACGGCCTACCACAGCCAAACCCGGATGAAGCTGGGCCAATTGTGCGCCGCCCTATGGGACTCCCAATCACGGCCGGTTGTGATAGAGCCTAGCTAGTTAGTGAGTGTTCTTTTCAGGGGGAACTGTTGAGGTGGAATTAGAGCGGCAATGGCACTGTTCCTCCTCTGTTTAACCTATGCGTCTCATCTGCCAGACGTGCTTGACAGCACCAGACCGCTGGAAGAATCTCCCAGCAGGCCGAGCAGAGCTGTGTGTGGACCACACCATATTTAGTCATCCACAGGCCGCCACAGACCAACGATGTCGTCCTCCACCTTAATCTGTCTCCCCCTGTCTCTCCCTCCTTTTTTTTAATCTCCCTCCCTCTACTCCCTCTTTCCATCTCTGTCACTTCCCCCTCTCCCTCGCTTTCCTTCTCTCCATCTCTGTCCTCACTCGCTCTCCCTTTTAGACATCTCTGCCTTATCACTGTCACTCGTTCTCTTTCCATCTCTCTCTCTCCCCCCTCTCTCCCTTCCTCCTTCTCTCTGCCTCTTTTGGTTATTTGTTTTGCTCTATCACTCTCAGACACTTTTCACCCCACTTTGTACCTCTCTGCCTTTCCAACCATGCTCCCTCTCTCTCACTGTCCGTCTCTGTAATAGTCACTGCAGCCCCCCTCCCTCTCTCTCTCTCTGTCCCTCCATCTCTCACCTCTCCCTCTCTCCGACGGGCGCGGCGCTGACGGAAGCTGGACGGCGATGCTAATGAGTTGCTAATTCCATCAGCGGTCTCCTCCTGTGGGCCTGACCTGGCTGCCTGGTCTGGCTGCCAGGCTTTGATGATGGAGTGCCTCCAATGATGTACTCCCGCCTGCTCACCCACTTTAGCCTTTCCCCTCAGACATGTCCCATTGATCATAGTCTTCCGCCCGGCACTCCTTGCCAAATCATTTATGAACCAGCCTCGTACCATTCCTACTCTCCATTTTTCATTACATGGAATTTTATTTGATGTGAGGTGGACAGGTTTTTTTTAGGAGCTCGGATGGCTGTGAGAGCATTCCATTCCGTACTTCAATTTGGCCTTAAGTACTGTTTAATGTTTGGGAAGCGAAATAGTTGGTTTGTTTATTTGTGTGTCGCCTTTCTAGGTCCGAAGACTGTTCGCGAGAAAGTCAAATCATAGTTTACTTTGTTCCCATAGAACATTGTTAGGGAGATATATGTAACCACTCTCCCAGAAATGCACAAGAATGCATGTTTTGCGGCCAAGTTAAAATAAATAGATAAAGAAGTTGGAACAGAAATGTCAATGGTTTTCTATCTCGCTATCTCTATCTCTTTACATTTTGATGATCCTCTTTCCGTTCTTACCACACACACGCACACACACACCTCCAGCCAGAGGAGAGGCCAAATGGTAGAGGCTTAAGCAGTTGAGTAGAAAAGAGCGCCCCTATTTACCGGACGACTGGGCTCTTTCTCCAGTGTTCTGAGAGTTGCTAGCTTTGGAACCCCTAAAAAAGAAAAGAACAGAACTTTTGTTTTTTGACTCATTTTAACTCGCTCCGTCTGCCTTCCTCCTCGACTGAAGTGCAAGGCAGATGCAGGCTTTTGTTTAGCCAAGGAGGGGAGGGATGCCGAGAGGAGGAGAAGGGGGGGGGGAGAAAGGAGGGGCAACGGTTTCATTGTAGCTTAATAAATTCCTTGCAAAGACGATCGGGGCGCCTTCTCAACCTCTCGGCTGTCTGTCTCAAATGGGGTCCTTCCAGGCTTGACACCCCGGCAAATAAGGGGGGGATTAGGGAGGAAAAGCCCCGGGCTGTATACATCTCTTTTCTCCCTCCCTTTCTCGCTCTACCCTACATCTTTCTCTCATTCCCTCTCTCTCTCTCGCTCCTTCTCTCCCTCTTTTCCTCTTTGGAAACGAGAGGCCCCTGTCTGGTGTGGAGCCCATTTGAATGATCTCATCCAGGTACACTGACAGTCTGAGATTTATAGAGACCTTTCAGCCCAAACCAATGGCTTTGTTACAGCCAGCTCTGCCAATGGAGCCTTCCAGGAATCTGTAAAGAACACATTGTTGCCATCGTAGCCCACATATAGCTACAGTACCTCGGTACATGTGCAATGTTTTATGTTCAAATGGCATATAGCGTTGCACTTGCCTAGTGGGGAAATAAATACTATATTGTATTCAACACTGTGTACAGCTAGTTATTTGTCTTTAGTTCCTCTTTAGGTCAGTGTTCTTTTACCGTTGAATTGGGGAGTTGGCTAAGGTCACGTGCGGCTGACGGCTCTGCCCGTATATTTTGAACGGGGGCTTATGGGGTGACTTCTGCCGCGCGCGCTGCCGGAGCACGACCAGAATGCCTCGCCACGACCTGAATGGAGGTGCTGAAGAGTGGCGCCATTGAAATTCAGGACTCGGCCGCTGCGGCCCCGGCCCCAAACATCTAAGATCTCTCTTTATATGGTCACTCTCTTTCTCTCTCTTACTCACTCGTTCTCCCCCCCACGCCCCCCTCCCATCTCTCCCACTACCTCTTTTACAGGCTTTTAGTTAATGAAAACACTCCATTACTCATTATAAGGCCCTGAGGTGTTTTGAAATGTCACAAACATGATATTTAGCTCATATGAGCAAGCTTACGGATATAGTAGGGTTGAATTGACGACAGTAAGATGACTGGAAGTGTTTTGGACGATTGGACGTGTCCACAATAGCATGAGAATATCTACATGACTGAACTGTGAATATTTTCATCAATAAGCAGAGGTAAAAAAAGTTGTTTGTTGCTTTGAATCCTTTTATGACAAGCTCTGGCACTTATCTCTCCCTCTCTCTTTTCTTTCTCTTGTTTCTCTGTTTCACAGGACAGGCTGCGGTGGTCACGGTCACCCTAAAGGAAGGGTCTCCTTCCACTCCCCCTCTCACACCTACACACACACTCCCTCAGGCACACACACACACGCAGGATGAGGGAAGCCTGGAGGTGCCTGCTGGGGCTTTGCCTCCTGGCATGCTCCGCCTCTCCCGCCTCCCCTAACGGTGCTGCCAATCCCTTCGCTGGGCAGCAGACACCCCCAGACCCATGCTATGACGACGCGGGCGCTGCCCGCCGCTGTATCCCCGAGTTCATCAACGCCGCCTTTGGCAAGGAGGTGGCCGTGTCCAGCGTGTGCGGCCGGCCGACGCCGTCCCGCTCTTGTAGTGTGGTGGAGCGCGGTGATGAGCGGCCCTCAGTGCGCACCTGCCAGATCTGCGACGCGGCGGACCCGCGGCGTGCCCATCCGCCCTCCTACCTCACTGACCTCAACTCGGCCCACAACCTCACCTGCTGGCAATCGGAGAACCTGCACACCTCGCCGCACAACGTCACCCTCACCCTGTCGCTGGGCAAGAAGTTTGAGATTACCTACGTCAGCCTGCAGTTCTGCTCGCCCCGCCCTGAGTCACTGGCCATCTACAAGAGCATGGACTATGGCAAGAGCTGGACGCCTTACCAGTACTACTCGTCCCAGTGTCGGCGCATGTACAACCGGCCCAACAAGGCGGCCATCACCAAGCAGAATGAGCAGGAGGGCCTGTGCACCGATGGCCACACTGACCTCTACCCCCTATCCGGGGGGCTCATTGCCTTCAGCACTCTGGACGGGCGGCCCTCCGGGAAGGACTTTGACAACAGCCCTGTGCTCCAGGACTGGGTGACAGTCACTGACATCCGCGTAGTTTTCAGCCGGCCCCAGCTGCCACGTGAGCTAGGGGCAGGAGGAGTGGGGATAGGCGGGGGAGGCCGGATTGACGAAGACCCAATGGTACCGTCCACGTCTCTGCCGGCATACTTCTACGCGGTGGGGGACTTCCAGGTGGGCGGGAGGTGTAAGTGCAACGGGCACGCCTCACGCTGCCTCAAAGACAAGGAGGGCAAGCTGGTGTGCGACTGCAAGCACAACACGGAGGGGCCCGAGTGCGACCGCTGCAAGCCCTTCCACTACGACCGGCCATGGCAAAGGGCCAGCGCCCGCGAGGCCAACGAGTGTCTACGTGAGTCACAGCTCTAATCAGCATTTTCTATCAGTTTTGATTCTGTTCTTTTCAATTTTGCGAATTTCATTTTTTTTTTTACTCTCTTTGCATTTGCATTGTTGAATGTGTAGATTCATTAATTCAATCACACCTCATAACTAGAAATTGATGATTTAATATGGCAATGTTAGAAAATTCATGCATACACACACACACACACACACACACAGATTCTTGAAATGTTTGTGTCAGCATGGATTGGAATTCTTCAGTACTCATGCAGTTTTTGAACAGAGGAAGGTGCTTGATGATCTGTGTAGTGCATTTACCCTGTATTTGTGTCCTGCAACTTTGTTTTTTTGAACAGTACAAATCACTCATTATAGAAATATCTGGTCCGTGAGAATACTCATCAATTCAATGGCCACCATGTTGAAAGGACCATGACATTTTTTGAACAGGGTCTACTCCGTTACTTATCTTTCTATATCCAGGCACCCCCTCTATCTCTCCAACTCGCTCTCTCTCGCTCTCTCTCTCTCTCTCTCTCTCTCTCTCTCTCTCTCTCTCTCTCTCTCTCTCTCTCTCTCTCTCTCTCTCTCTCTCTCTCTCTCCCTCTCTCCCCGCCCTGCCCTTGAGTGAAGGAGGTATTCTCTTCCAGTGACAAGCTCCTGAATGCGTCTCAGAATTCCTAATGAGGGAATGTGCGGGATGGGGATTGAGCCCTGTTGCACACCCACCCATCAGTGGGCTTGTGAGGCGAGACGGACTCAACACAAACACACGTCTGTCTGGGATTCTGTGTCTCTCTCTCTCTCTCGCCTCCTTCTCCACATTATCCTCCCAAACGCCTGTGAATAATGAGCAAATTGTTGAATTACAGGTGGCAGTTCCTTTATGCGACAAGTAGCATACCATTTCCCCCCCTTTAAATATAGACAAAACATGGGTAACGTTAACTTATATTTGAAAACTGCACATGGTGGTGTTTCTGGGTGGATTCAGCTTAAAACCGAATTAGTCATTTTCGGTATTATTAATTATAATCCCCCATTTTCTCTCTAATTTCAACAGCTCTTTCCCTGAAGCTATATTAAAGAGTTTGATTAATGCTCAATCTGAGGTTGCTGTAATGGTCTCAGCATTGCAGGTAAAGTTAAAATAAGATTTTGACTTTAGTAGATAGTAAGGCTAGATCTGTGTGCTGCCTGAATACACAGGATGACTTGCTGTTGACACAGTTGAAGATGAGGGTGGAATGTTCCGGTGGCCAATGCCAAATGCAACCCATCCCCAACCCTACATTGCCCAACAGATTTACAGTACACCGAAACGCAGCAGCAGTATTTGTGATTTCTGTTTTATTAGCTCTATATACAGGACTCCTGAACACTCAACCCAACTTGATGTTTTCTGGGCTCCCCTCTGAAGTAAACACGCCCCCTCACGAACAAGTCTAAACAGCGAATGACAACAGCTCGAGTTGTTGGCACACCACGGCAGCTAAGTCATCCAAGAATGTAATTTGGCAGTGATTGACATTACTTCAAGACATGTATTCAAAAAAGAACCATCCAGACACACTCTGAAAGCTTGGCAAGTGAAATTGCAGTAATTTTAACAGATTACCTTTTTATGGGATTACTGCGTTGTATGATAAAGTGAACATAGATTTTTTTAATATGTCAAATTTGGTTACTGCGTGTCAGTAGTGATACTTTAAAAAACGGGCGGAGGTGGAACCCAATTCAGGTTAATTCTGCTTGTCATACAAATGTGTAGCCATTGGAAAATAACACCGTATTAGAAGCCACTGTACCACTTTTAATCTTCCCTGTAACTAAATAAAATTACAGGCGAGTAAAGAAAAAAACAGGAGTAAAACATTGAAAAACAGTGTATATTTTTCTAACATGTTGTAATTGCCAGCGCTGCTGGCCTGAAATCATATTTAGCGTTGAGCTGTGCCAGATCTGCTTAAAAGAGAGTGACAGGGCCAGAGGAACATAGCTGGGGCCATTGCAGTGCTGGTCCAAGGAGCGGGTCTGTTTCT
Source organism: Salvelinus alpinus (assembly GCF_045679555.1). Classification (NCBI taxonomy): domain Eukaryota; kingdom Metazoa; phylum Chordata; class Actinopteri; order Salmoniformes; family Salmonidae; genus Salvelinus; species Salvelinus alpinus. The sequence continues at coordinate 25,098,204 of NC_092088.1, forward strand.
ATTTCCCCCCTCACTCTGTCCCCTGACAACCTCCCCCAGACCCTCAACCCTGTGCCCTTATAGTCACACCCGCCTCATACCCCAGCACCCTCCATTCCTACCCTTGATTATGTTCTCTAACTTCCCCCAAATCTCCACCCCTCACGCTCTCACTGTCTCGCTTTCTCTGCGCCCCGTTGTCCAGCTCCTTCTCCTACACTCTAACTCGCTTGACTTACTCTCAACCTTTACCACCGCCCCCACACCCGACTCTATCCCGTAACTCCCTCGCTCTTCCCCTCTCCTGTTATGTGTCCCGTGGCTGTTTGGGAAACGTTCCACCTACTTCCCGTAGATCCCTCCTCAGTGGGATTGATATGTCACCTCCGTCCATTACTCTTGGACTAAATGCCATGTGCGCCGCGGCCAACACTGATGACCTAATCCCAGCGCTGATACAGGGCAGTAAAAACCTAAACGCATGTTGCACACTATACCTGATCACAGATCAGAGGGGACGCCAAACCCATGGTCCCTTCCAACATGTCCCTAATTACAATGTTCCAAAAGGCCCTTTAGGGCTCATTCTAGAATGAGTGCTGGTTCCAAAATGTCCTCAAAAGTGTGCTGGACTACGTTTTTTTTTAAACGTCCCCACGGCACACTGAAGCTCATTCTTAAGAGTGTCCCCTCCCTTTGTTAGGCCTCGGCTGGCTTTTTCTTTCTGCAGCGGGCCGCACAAACGAGCCCTGTAGGACACCACCGCGTCAGCAGCAGCAGCCGTCTGTGGCGCCGGGCCGAGGTGTGTGTATTCAGTCTGGGAGAGGGTGTGAGATTGGCACGCTTTGGAGAAGCCGGGGTCCCCAGGTGTGTCACCGGAGCCCTTCTCTGGGCCGTGGGTCGCAGGGCTATGGGGCTCCGGGAGTGTTTTTGGGGGGGCTGAGGTCATGATCCCCTGTGGGGTGATGACAAGGTTAAGCTGACGGGGAGATTCCCCTGCGGGGGGGGGGGGGGGGGGTTGACTACCATTAAATAAATATATGTTTTATTATATTCTAACAAAAATATGCACTGAGTATACCAAACATTAGGAACACCTTCCTAATATTGAGTTGCAGCCAACAAGTGACAACGATAAGGGATCATAGCTTTCACCTGGATTCACCTGGTCAGTCTGTCATGGAAAGAGACTGTTCTTAATGTTTTGTGTACTCAGTGTATATTATATTGTATATTATATTCAACAACAAAAAATGTCTTCCATTCATTCCATTTGAAACCAGCACAGCTGTGTTGCTGAAGAGAAAACACGACTTAGTCCACATGTTTTTGTAACATGTGCATCGTGCCCCATTAGCGTTTTTACCTTCTTGACTTAATCATTATCATTCATTGAGATTATTAAAAGATACTTTGAATCCCCTTCCCAGTTCTGAACTGAGTCGAGAGCTTGTATGGTGGTGTGAGCCAAGCCGAGCTGTCTCTCTAGTCCTGTTTGATTGTTCACGGGTCTCGCTAATGTTTGACATGCGCTTCGCCGAGATTACTGTCTGGGTTTTTGGCAGGCCCAGGAACCGTCTGCAGACACAAACCAGCACACACACGCTCCCCGCCCGCCCCGCCGCCCCTCCATGAATCCTGCCCACAGACACGAGTTTACAAACCCAGAGCCATAGCAGTTTGCAATCGAAGCCAAAATAGGAGAGTTTGAGATGGCCTGTTTTCTAAAGGAGATGTCATGGAAAAATAGTCTGCTTGGTCTCATTCAGAGCCAAAAGATAAAATGCGGTCGGGAACAGGTGAATAACAAGTGTTAGATTACTTACTGCGATAGGATGGTGCGTTGGTGTGACGGTGGTGATGGTGTTATGGTTATGGCATGCTGGTAGTACAGAGTTACAGAGCTATATCATTACTGAGATGATATGGTGGTATGAGAGCCTGACTGGCACGTTATAGTGTGACGCAACGGCTTGTAACGAAGTTGACTATTTAATTTGACTTTGATCACAATGTTTTTGTCGGACAGAACAGTTAACAAGTACGGTGGTGGCTTTTGACTGTCAGAGTACATAACTATATATTTTATTACTGTGTGGCCATACAGTCCTGGCTCTGCCAGTGTCAGCCCTGCTCGGCCCTACCCTGCCCAGGTCTGCTTTTTGGCCCGCCAGCCTGTTCTCTCATGCTATTCCTTCTCATTAGTGTAGACTAGAGTCTACAGACCATGCCGGATTCTGCTAGGCTCAGCCCTCTGTAATCCAGAAGTCCACACTGGGAATCACAGTACAGGCCAGACCCCACCAGCTCTAATGGACCCGACAGGCCATGACTGGATACTTAGAGCATGAAGCACATGAACTGAGCATAAAGCACATGACTTCAACAATGTGCCTAGCATTTGTCTGAAAGCAGCTGAGATAATGAGAATGCATCACATATTTGAACAGTACGTACAGTATGCATCACAGGAGGTTGGTGGCACCTTAATTGGGGAGGACGGGCTTGTGGTAATGACTGGAGCGGAATCAATGGAATGGTATCCAATACATTTTTTATTTTTTTTAAATTAAATTGAGCCTTTATTTAACTAGGCAAGTCAGTTAAGAACAAATTCTTATTTACAATGACGCCCTACCCCGGCCAAACCAAGACAACGCTGGGCCAATTGTGCGCCGCCCTATGTGACTCCCAATCACGGCCTGATGTAATGCAGCACGGATCAAACACATGGTTTCTAGGTGTTTGATGCCATTCCATTTGCTCCGTTCCGGGCCCTTATTATGAGCCATTCTCCCCTCAGCAGCCTCCACTGATACATCCATTGTTCTGGACAGACTAAATCCATGTAGTCTGTCCAGAACAATTCCTCTTTGAATTATTGAACGTCTTATATCATACATATACAATGATCTATTCTAGATCAATATTAGATCACGTCTGCCATGCTAATGAGGCAAGCTTGATTTGGAAATAGGAATTCTATAGGGAGAGAAGGGAGAGATGGAGGAGAGACTTTTTTGAAGTTCCATTGCCAGACTCCTTCTGCCTTTGAGGGGGCTCAGTATTTTTAGTAGACCTCTGTTTTTTTGGAAACTATTAGCAAGAATTAGGGGGGCGTTGACAGATGGGTTGCTGGAGAAAGCAGGGCGGTCCAGGAGGGTGTGTGTGTGTGAGTATCTGGTTGGGCTCTACCTCTGGCAGACCCAGACCCAGCGCGCACACATCACATCGTCTGGGACAGAGCTGTAAGACCTAAGCACACAGATCTGTGTGGAACTCTGGAAACACTGAAGGACACAGTAGCCCCAAATGCCAAAAAAAATCCAACTCTCTTTTCCTTTTTTCTCTCTCTCTATCTCTGTTTCTCATTCTCTCTCTCTCACCCATCTCACTCCCTCTATCTCTGTTTCTCATTCTCTCTCTCTCACCCATCTCACTCCCTCTATCTCTGTTTCTCATTCTCTCTCTCACCCATCTCACTCCCTCTATCTCTGTTTCTCATTCTCTCACTCCCACTCTCACTCTCACTCTCACTCTCACTCACTCTCTCTCTCTCTCTCTCTCTCTCTCTCTCTCTCTCTCTCTCTCTCTCTCTCTCTCTCTCTCTCTCTCTCTCTCTCTCTCTCTCTGTCTGACATGGGGCAGATGGTTACGCGATGCTGATTATAATTTCAAAGCAACATCTTTTCACAGCCATGCCCCCCCCCCCCATCCTTCCACAGCTTCTAGCAAGGGCAGTGAGAGGTCACCTCTCCTCTCCTTCTCCACAACATATTCATCACACCACATTTAGGAACCAGATCATAAAATGACTTCATTCTCACACACGCACACATCGGTTCGGGTTGCAAGGTCATATAGAATTTGAATAACATAACGCATTAAATTGAATAACTTATGTGTGTGTGTCAGAAGCACAGACACTGTTGGCTTTCCTTGAGTGCCTCGACCTGTGTTGTTACATGTATGTTGCCATGTTCCTGCTTTCACTAATTGACTGCAAACCCCTCCTCTGCTGTCGCCCAGGGCTCGCCGGGACCCGACACTTCAATTACTTACAGCGTGACACCCAAATGAGTTGGGCCGGGGGAGGGGGGGGGGGGGGGGATCGAAAACAAAACCTCCTGTGCTTTCAAATAAATTACACGGGCGAGGAATGTTGTTCTAAAATCAACAGCCCTATGAAATGGTGCCTTTAGGGTGGTTAGCGGGAGCCAGGATCGGGGCTAAGGCTTGTGTGTACGCATGTGCATGATGATTGGGGCATCATGCAAGGGCTTGGTTTTCCTTATCGTTAGTGATACATTTTTTGGAGACGTATGTCAATATCGCAGTGTCTTGGTTTGTTTAGTAGTTTTCGTCTTGTTTTTACAGCTTTGGCTAAGCCAATAGGATTGGTTTCCATTGTTGATTGGCTGTGTCTGATTCATTTCAGTTTGCTTAGTGTTTCTTTTTCTATTTAGCCACCCATTTGGGTTGTCTGGCAGCACGAAAAGACACTAAAACACAGAAAAACATTGTTTTAAGACCAAAATATCCACAACATTAGCAGAGTAATGTTGGAATCCTGGGAACCTTCTGTAAATGCCTGCGTCGTAATGCAGCGTTTCCCCTATATTCATTTAGCAGCGGTGGGCCGCCACTCCCCAAAATACATTTCTCAGGATGGTAAAACGTTTTCAGTGTGAACTTAAACAACTAAAACCAGGTATGTAGAGAAGATAATGGAGTAATATAGTTTTAAATAAGAGAACTAACCACCACCAGAATAAAAACTAGACTGTCAGGGAGAATTAGAAATTCAAAAAATGTCATGGCGTGGGTCCCCATTGATTTTGTTATAATGTTTGAGCCACTCCGATAGGATAAGAACATGGCATAAGCCATGGCAAAATGTGTAGAATTGCAGGAAATTAGCTTTAAAACTGCAACATTTTGTCTCTGTGGCCAAGAGAAGGGCCTCTAACATTTACGGCAGGATTATTTTCAGCAGCGGTGGCAAAGTTAGCGTGGAGGGGCAGGAGACGGCGCCATTGGCCACGCCCACTACCACGCCCAGTCTCCTGCCCCTCCACGCTAACTTTGCCACCGCTGCTGAAAAAAATCCTAGGGGAAACACTGGAATGGTATTTGTATGTTTGTAAGTGTGTGTGTGTGTGTGTGTGTGTGTGTGTGTGTGTGTGTGTGTGTGTGTGTGTGTGTGTGTGTGTGTGTGTGTGTGTGTGTGTGTGTGTGTGTGTGTGTGTGAGAGAGCCACGCATAATCTGGGTGTGTGATCTGAGATGTGGCGTTTCATCACTGTGCCAAGGCAAACTGCTGGGCTGGGGCTCCAGTTAGGTAGCGTGCCCACCCGCCCTCACTCCCATGCCCCCATTCACTCCATCCCACATATGTTAGCAATCACAACCAGAGGTGCCCACCATTGGGGTGTTCTGAGCCATAATTGAATCTTGTCAAAGTCTGTGACCTCCCCCAGCGTAGAATTGACTATCTGGGAGTTATGTTCTTTAAGCATGGGGTACTATTTTATGCTGAGGTTGGGGTTTAAAACTTTTTTTCATCCTAATGTCATAAAATGTACCATTATTTCTAATAACAGTTTCAGTTTGGGCCATTTTTTTCTGTTTGAGGTCTCTGCGGAGTCTTCCTTTTAAAGTGTTCCTGTAAAAATATATGGGTTTGGGCTCCTAGCCATTGTTCATTGTGGCAGGAGAATCTGTGGGTATGTGGAGAGCAGAGCATATCTGTCTATCGGTCTGAAAAACGTAGATCTATGCCTTTGCTGTCGAGCCCGTTTCTTCCGTGTTTTGGATGGCTGTGTCTCCATAGCCTATCCCAGTTATTCCCAACCTTTTTCGGTTACTGTACCACCAACTGAATTTTGAGGGCTATACCTGAGTCGGGCAGCTAACTGGCCAACATTTTCTAGAAAGACGAGCTTGAAATGGGCATAAAATCATCTAATCGACTCGACAACAACAAAAAACATATCTAACTTATTGATCACGCTTTGTAGTATACACGTCTGGTCTATGTGTATGGGTGTCTATAGTAAACTCTAGAATACTTGATTTATATTTATAACGATGTACACAGTACCTGTGTGTGTGTGTGTGTGTGCGTGTGTGTGTGCGTGTGTGTGTGCGTGTGCGTGTGCGTGTGCGTGTCATGTCTGACTGGACAGTTACAGATATTTGCGGAGTGGTTTTTTAAATGTGGAGCACTGGAGGTTTCAGGCTGAAGACTCATCCCTTTCCTTCTCTTTTCCCCTCCTTATGGAACAGCTCCACTGGGACACTCCAACCCAGTTCTGCTTCTTCACTCTCTCTCTCTCTGACTGCTGCTCAAACCTCTGCCAGACTACTCTTGTCTCTACTACAGGGCTTTCTATGTCTCTTTCTATGTCTCTATGAAAAGGGAGCGGGCAGAGACTGGTTTATTGAAGGCTCTGAATGTTACAAAGGGAGTGGGGGGAGTGGGGGGGGGGTATGTCTATCTTTAGCCGTTGAGGTGAGAGGAGGGATTGATGCAGACTGGCTGTGAAAAGATCAAACCAGAGTCAAGTTCAGTAGGCAGAATACAGGAGAAAGGGTTTTAAAACGGAAGAGATTCAACCTGAACCCATTTGAGAATTGTATTTTTTTTGTTTTCCAGTAGTGATGGGGGGGGGGGAAATTGATAGTTATTTAAGTCGGGATATTATTTTGGAAGATATACCGTATCGTTTTGACAATATCACAATATTATTATTTTAGTTGGCTGTACATGCCCCAAAAAATCCAGTATTTTTCCTTCACAGCTTTTTCTCCATCTTCTTTTTAAAAAGAGAGCCAATTTCTTTTTGGCACTTTTATTTCCATGACTGATCAAAACGTGTTTTCTCGTGGCTCTCTCTTGTCCTGCTGCAGCAGACGTATGGTGAGCAATGTGTATGGAACGTCGAACCGCAATAAAATCCCAGTATTGAATCGCAAAACATATAGAATTGTGAGAATCGCGATACATCTCGTATCGCCACCAAAGTATCGTCATAATATCGTATCCTCTGCCATTGGGGGTTAGTATGTGTCTCTCTGTTTTGGGGGAGAGATGGGGAGGCAGATGGGTAACGCTGCAGAGACAGCTCTCGTGTATTTTAAATCCCTTCTCTGTTTCTAGTCTTTTTTAATTGACGGGTTATATATATATTTTTTGTTGTTATTTCACAAAAATGTTTTGGATGAACCTCTTTTTAAGGGCTGTATGTTAATGCCGAATATCTGACAAGTACATATCTGATGCTCTATCTGTCTCTCATTTCCCTCTGTCTCTGTTTTTCAGCCCCGTACCCCATTTCTTCCTTGTGCCATCTGGCCAGGCGATCTGCTTGTTGGAGGTCATGGTGGTCTGGCCATCCGCAATGACACATGTGGCTCTCTGTGTTTGTCTCTCGCTCTCTCTCTCTTTCTTCTACTTTCTCTCTCTCTCTCCTCTCTCACTCTCTTTCAAGTTCAACGTACCATTCTCTCTTTCTCTCTCCCCATCTCTCTCTCTCTCTTTCCCCTCTCTCTATCTCTCTCTCTTTCTCTCTCTCTCTCAATTTCAACACACACCTCTTTTCTTTCTTCCACTTTCTCTCTCTCTCCTCATTAGAGTGAAATATCTCAGTTATTTATAGTTATTACCCACTCCACCTCCGGTTCACCTCAACACTTAACCCCTAATGTCAGTATTACCTTTTGCCTCAACTCTTTAACCATCAGTTTACCCTTCACTTCTTCACCTAACCCACAGCCTACAGTTCATCTCTCTCAATATGATCCATCTCTCCGAAACCATTTACAGCAACTGCAGTCCACCCTAAGCCTTAGAATTCAGTTTCGCCAAATACAGTGGCTTACATGCAGAGATCCTATTCCAAAACGTGTATCTTCCTCATCTCATTGTATCAGTCCTACATGGAGCTAACATGATTGTGTAATAGGTTCCATGCCTGGACCACTGGGTCTTTCCAGTGGAAAGAAAGAAAGAAAGCGAGAGAGAGAGGGGACAGAGATAACAATGTTTATACGTGGCGAGGTGAAGTGGACTAGAAAGACCAGAGCTTAGGCAGACTCCAACTGACAACAGGCCCCAATCTGGCATCCCTCCAGCCTAATCTTGTTAAACTCTTCCCCCTGTTGATGCCATACAGAGAGAGAGAGAGAGAGAGAGAGAGAGAGAGAGATGGAGAGAGAGAGAGAGATGGGGGGGAGCGAGAGAGAGAGAGAGAGAAGTGAGAGAGAGAGAGGAAGAGGGAGAGAGAGAGAATTGGGGAGAGAGAAAAAGTGGAAGAAAGAAAAGAGGTGTGTGTTGAAATAGGGAGAGAGAGAGTGGGAGAGAGAGAGGGGGAGAATTAAGGGACTCTCAGTTCAAAAGGGCTCCCGAGAGCTGGCTCTTAAGCCGACGGCGTGTGGCTAACCACAAAATGAGGGTAGAGAGGGTCAAGGGGAAGGGAGGGAGAAACTGAGAAACGTCAGGCATGTGTGTGTGTGTCCACAACCCCTCCTCGTGCTACAGGGCCAGAAGGGTCTCTCTTAGATAAATGATAGACACGGGGCTGTTGTTTCCCCAGGGCTTTAGACCCTAGTAGTGTCTGGTCTGTAGCCTTAGTCTACACTCACAGTATCTAGTCTTCCCTCATCTCTAGTCTCTGGTCATTGTGGTTCGCTGTGATCGTCTGATATAGTCTCATGTCCCTCTGCTTTCTGGTGTTAAGTTGTGTTTGGTCCCCGGTCCCTTGTCTTCAGTGTGTGGTCATTGTGTGCGTGCATATGTGTGTCCCCGTGTGTGTCCGTATGTTTTGTGTTTGTTTGTGTGTGTGTGTGAGTGAGTGAGTATCTGTGTGTGTGGGTGTGTGTACTCTGGACCTGGCTCTAATGAGGAGATAATGAACCGGTGCTCCCCCGGTGCTCTGGAGCAGGTGGTTGGACCAGGCCAAGCGGCACGGAGCCCATCCACAGGCAGGCGCGTGCCTGTGGTCATACCCCGGCCAGGGAATCATGGACCTGCCTGCAGCCTGGCACACACACACTGACGTGCACACAAGCACACACACGTAAACATACAGGCAGACTCACTGTGGATGGCAGGGGCCCACATAGCGGGCCCAGGGCACCCCAGGGGGGCTCCAGGTTTGGACGGGGGCCTGGGGAAAGGTGGGGGGGGGGGGGAGACCTCCGATTTTCAAGGACCAATTTTAGCCATGGGATTTGGGTTCGTCCAGGCATCCAAAATAATTTGGCTGGGCGCACTGGCTTGGCTTGGGCCAAAACATTAGATTAGATCCCTAACATATGGAGCTGGAGTTGAGACATTGCACACTCAATGCAATTGAGTTTTATTAGGATAGCATTTTTTTCGGAGCCAATTTGCCACGGGACGATTAATAAACTTGTTCATAGGCTGAACCGGTTTGTGTGTAGACACCATCTAGTTCGGCTTCAGCGAGCAAGCGGACCATTTGTCAATGAACGTCTGCCATTAAGAAAACAAGGCAAACTTCCTCGTCTTTCCTATTTGTTTTACCTACATTGTTCTCTAAGACACACAGAACTGTAGTTGATGTACTTTATGTGTACTTTGCACATAAACAGACCAAACTAACAAGGCTACTAATGAAGTGTGGGTGGAGTAAATATTGTGATATGTAGGGTTTGATATGGTAATCAGACTGATGCCGGACTGAAATAACACGTTTGGAATGAGTGGAACCAATTAGGACCCGCTGTGAGAAAACGATGGTGGGAGCTGTTCTCCCATATCTGTCTCTCTCTCTCTCTCTCTCTCACTCTCTTTCCCGCCCCATATCTATCTCTGTCTCTGTCTCTCAGTTCTCCATTCTCCAGCAGACGTATTATCCGATTTACTGGACACCAGAACACTACTAGCAGGCCTGGGGAGTACAAATGCACGCTACTTTGCAGTATTTCAGAACAAGCACTGTGTGTGCGTGCGTCTGCTCATGTTCTTTTGTGTTCTGTAATGGACTTGAAAGCATCATGGAGAAAGCATCTAGCACAGGGTAGGCACATGCATATTTATGTTTTACAGGTTATTCAATGGCAGGTGTGTTCCAACACAACAGGGTTGTATTCATTATGACACAACGTAGGGTCCTCCCGAAAACAAGTGTTTCCTATTGGATAACTCCAGGTTGTCTCTCCCTGTTTCAGTATGTTTTCTTCTGTTTGGTGCCTAATGACAATGACCCAGGACTTCATCATTTCATATTACAGTAAGATTCCAATCCCAGAGTGGACCTGAGTAGAAGAACTAGACACCACTAACAGTGAGAAAGTGGAGATTCGCCCCAAATGTTTCAGTGCAGAGGGGCGCAATGAGACAACTCTCTCTCCCTCTCCTGCTGTGTTGTTAGATTCCTCTCTCCCTACACCTCTCCCGTATCCTTTGTCTCAGCAGCTGTCTATTTGCCGAGGCTTTGTCTTCGTTTGTCTGTGGAATTTCACACAGCAGCAGCACCAACAGGGACTTAGTTCAGAGCGTTCGACTCTGACCTATAAAAAAACGCTCGCTCGGGCCCTTGCCTCCCAGGGTCCTCTGCTGTTTTCCCCATAAGCCTTCTTTCGAACCCCCTCCGGAATTTCCTCCAACAGATAACAATTAGCGAGTGTTTTTGGAGAGCTCCAGTGGAGCTTTGATGTGTTAATGAATTGAAAAATGGCCCTCGCCGGTTTTCAGTTATCCCTGCTGAGCCTAATTAGAGGGAGTTTGTCTGCTGTGTGCGCGTGCGTGTGTGTTTTGTGTACCTGTGTGTGTGTGTGTGTGTGTGTGTGTGTGTGTGTGTGTGTGTGTGTGTGTGTGTGTGTGTGTGTGTGTGTGTGTGTGTGTGTGTGTGTGTGTGTGTGTGTGTGTGTGTGTGTGTGTGTGTGTGTGTGTGTGTGTGTGTGTGTGTGTGTGTGTGTGTTAGTGGTTGTGTGCACAGCACTTCAAAACAAACCCATAAACATTCCAAGTGCCGCAGCAAATCCTGGAGCAGGCACTGAGGTGAAGTTAACAGCCCCCAACCTCTCTCTATCTTTCTCCTCTCCTCCACACCTCTATCTTTCTCCTCTCCTCCACTCCTCTCTCTATCTTTCTCCTCTCCTCCACTCCTCTCTCGTTCTTCTCTCCTCCACTCCTCTCTCTATCTATCTTTCTCCTATCCTCCACTCCTCTCTCTCTTTCTCCTCTCATCCACTCCTTTCTCTATCTTTCTCCTCTCCTCCACTCCTCTCTCTTTCTCCCCTCCTCTCTCTCATTTCTCTTTCTTCCCCACTTCCCAAGCTCTTTTTAAAGAGAGGGCGGAATAATGAGCACAAGTCCTGTTTGAAGCATCAGGTCCAGTCGGTAGTGCAAGCAACTGATTCACAACACACAAACACACTCTCTCTTTCTCAACAGGTCTAATCCGACATCTGATCTCTCCTCTTATGTTGGATAGCAACTCTAGAACGCTTGGAGCTTTTTTTTCTATTGTTGAATTCATTCATATTCAAAATGTCAGTTTAGACCATCTGTTGATCCAGCTTTGTGTAGAAAAGTCCTAATATTGAATTGAACTTTAAATTCCTCCACTTATATCTGCTATGAAGGTGGGCCGTGTGGCAGTAAAGGATTAAGGCTGGAGAAAAGGGTGCCAGTGATCCCCCTGCTTTCATGTCCCACTACAAGGTGTTAATGGACACAAGTGCTCACAGCTGTGTGTGTGTGTGTGTGTGTGTGTGTGTGTGTGTGTGTGTGTGTGTGTGTGTGTGTGTGTGTGTGTGTGTGTGTGTGTGTGTGTGTGTGTGTGTGTGTGTGTGTGTGTGTGTGTGTGTGTGTGTGTGTGTGTGTGTCCACCCCCTCCTCCCCTTTTTCCAACCTCTATATCACCCTCCTGCCCCTTGTTCCAGCGGGTGTGTTCTTTGTCACATCCTCTTAAGTAGAAATTGGACATGCTGTTTTTACACACTGACACACGCACATAGTACTCTCGCATACACATGTACGTGTGCACATACACACACACACACAGACTAACACACACCTTAATACCTGTATTTTAATATACTGTTTATTTTTTATTTTTTATGATTTAGTCTACTGTGGGTTTCACCCATCCCAGTTCTTCTTACTGTATCCATCCATCCAAGTGTCCAGACCAATAATGTAATGTCTATGGTCCAGACACTTCACCATGGTTGGAAAGCGTGGTAGCGGCAGTGAACCCTTCCCCAAACCCTTAAAATGGCTTGAGGTCAAGGGTCAAACCAAGACCCCGTGCCACCAGCCTCCTAAAACACACCACGAAGAGCCAGCAGCGGCATATCTACAGAAAAAGAACAAGTCCGAGAGGGATTCAAACCTAACTAGTATTTAATTAACTGCAGAATTCCATACAAATTGTCTGCGTAATAGCCAAGAGAAGGAGTCTGTGAATGTGCTCTTTTCCTGGAGCCTGCGACCCTGTAAAACTGCAGCGAGAAAGGGCTCTGTTCCCATCTCTCTGTGCCAGAAATCCCTTTGCTGAGTAGCAGTTGAGAAACCGAATTCCAGTGCCGGCTTGTTTCAAATTCTGCCGGATTGTTTCAGCCATGTATATCCCCCCGCAAGCGGATACCAAGACGGCCATCAAGGAACGTCACTGACTTTATGCAAACTGGAAACCATATATCCTGAGGCTGCATTTATTGTAGCTGGGGATTTCAAGAAAGCTAATCTGAGAACAAGGCTACCTAAATTCTATCAGCATATCAATTGCAGTGCACGAGCGAGTAACACACTCGACCACTGCTACTCTAACTTCCGCGATGCATACAAGGACCTTCCCCACCCTCCTTTTGGAAAATCTGACCATGACTCCATCTTGTTGCTCCCCTACTATAGGCAGAAACTAAAACAGGAAGTGCCCATGCTTAGGTCTATCCAACGCTGGTCGGACCAATCAGATTCCCCGCTTCAAGATTGCTTTGATCGCGTGGACTGGGATATGTTCCAGGTAGCCTCAGAGAATAATATTGACGTATACACTGACTCGGTGAACGAGTTTATAAGGAAGTGTATAGGAGATGTTGTACCCACTGTGACTATTAAAACCTTCCCTAACCAGAAACCGTGGATTGATGGCAGCATTCGCTCAAAACTGAAAGCACGTACCACCGTGTTTAATCATGGCAAGGCGACTGGAAACATGACCGAATACAAACAGTGTAGTTATTCCCTCCATAAGGCAATAAGGCATGCTTCAAGATGGCCACCATTGTTCCTTTTCCCAAGAAAGCTAAGGTAACTGAACTAAATGACTATCGCCCCGTAGCACTCACTTCTGTCATCATGAAGTGATTTTTGAGAGACTAGTCAAGGATCATATCACCTCCACCCTACCTGTTACCCTAGACCCACTCCAATATGCTTACCGCCCAATAGGTCCATAGACGATGCAATCGCCATCACACTGCACACTGCCCTATCCCATCTGTACAAGAGGATTACCTATGTAAGAATGCTATTCATTAGGCCTCCCGGGTGGCGCAGTGGTCTAGAGCACTGCATCGCAGTGCTATGCTGCGCCACCAGAGTCTGGGTTCGCGCCCAGGCTCTGTCGCAGCCGGCCGCGACCGGGAGGTCCGTGGGGCGACGCACAATTGGCTTAGCGTCGTCCGGGTTAGGGAGGGTTTGGCCGGTAGGGATATCCTTGTCTCATCGCGCTCCAGCGACTCCTGTGGCGGGCCGGGCGCAGTGCGCGCTAACCGAGGGGGCGGGTGCACGGTGTTTCCTCCGACACATTGGTGCGGCTGGCTTCCGGGTTGGAGGCGCGCTGTGTTAAGAAGCAGTGCGGCTAGGTTGGGTTGTGCTTCGGAGGACGCATGACTTTCGACCTTCGTCTCTCCCGAGCCCGTACGGGAGTTGTAGCGATGAGACAAGATAGTAATTACTAGCGATTGGATACCACGAAAAATTGGGGAGAAAAGGGGATAAAATTTAAAAAAAATAAAATAAAAAAAAATAAAAAAGAATGCTATTCATTGACTACAGCTCAGCATTCAACACCATAGTACCCTCCAAACTCATCATTAAGCTTGGGACCCTGAGTCTCGACCCCGCCCTGTGCGACTGGGTCCTGGACTTCCTGACGGGCCGCCCCCAGGTGCACACCTCCAACTCAATCATCAAGTTTGCAGACGACACAACAGTAGTAGGCTTGATTACCAACAATGACGAGCTTACAGGGAGGAGGTGAGGGCCCTCGGAGTGTGGTGTCAGGAAAATAACCTCTCACTCAATGTCAGCAAAACAAAAGAGGTGTTCGTGGACTTCAGGAAACAGCAAAGGGAGCACCCCCCTATCCACATCGACAGGACAGCAGTGGAGAAGGTGGAAAGTTACATATCACCGGCAAACTGAAATGGTCTACGCACACAGACAGTGTGGTGAAGAAGGCGCAACAGCGCCTCTTCAACCTCAGGAGGCTGAAAAAATGTGGCTTGTTACCCGAAAACCCTCACTAACTTATACAGGTGCACAATTGAGAGCATTTTGTCGGGCTGTATCACCGCCTGGTACGGTAACTGCACCGCCCACAACCGCAGGGAACGCCAGAGGGTGGTGCAGTGTGTACAACGTATCATCCGGAGGCAAACTGCCTGCCCTCCAGGAAACCTACAACACCCGATGTCACAGGAAGACAAAAAAGATCATCAAGGACAACAACCACCCGAGCCACTACCTGTTCACCCCGCTTCCATCCAGAAGGCGAGGTCAGTACAGGTGCATCAAAGCTGGGACAAAGAGATTGAAAAACAGCTTCTATCTCAAGGCCATCAGATTGTTAAACAGCCACCACTAGCACAGAGAGGCGGCTGCCTACCTACAGACTTGATATCATTGGCCACTTTAATAAATGGAACACTAGACACTTGAATAATGTTTACATATCCCGCATTACTCATCTCATATGTATATACTGTATACTGTATCCTTCACTATCTTTTCTTTACTATCTATTGCATCTTAGCCGCTCTGTCACTGCTCATCCATATATTTCATACTTATATATTCTCATCCCATTCCTTTACTAGATTGTGTGTATTAGGTTTTGTTGTGGAATTTGTTAGATATTAGGTGTTGTTGTGGAATTTGTTCGATATTACCTGATAGATACTGCTGCACTGTCAGATCTAGAAGCATAAGCGTTTCGCTACACTCGCAATAACATCTGCCAGCCATGTGTATGTGACCAGTACAATTTGATTTTGAAATTCCAGTTATTATTGATATGGCCTTACATTTTTCATTCAAGTGTCTCATGGTCCCATCAAAGGTCATTTTGTTTTCAAATGAAAAGCCCTCCTTAAAAAACGAATGCTTGACACGGTGGCAATCCCTGTGCTGGATGTTGTTACAACACTGACCTTAGAGAAGTCAGACACAGTCAGACTCTCTCTCTCACACACTGTGACTGGCAACACTTCATGGCTCCATGCTTTTATTCAGTGCAGACTGTTGTGGTCTACGCCTTACGAAACAGTCATTGATATAGAACCCTGTTTTGACTCACTGCAGTCAATACACTCACATCTGATTACATCTGATTACATTTATTTTGTTCCCCCCCAGAGAAGTGTCCTCTGCTGATACTTTTTGGGATCCAAGTTCTTTGTTGTTGTTTGCTTCTCGCAAACCGTTTCTCCACGGATCACTTTGAACTGGCACTAAACGCTCTGGCAATGTTCTTTGAACACTTGGCCAAGTGTTGGAGGAATCTGAGTTCAGGTTTGAATTTAACCTGACTGGGGTTAAGGATTTGGGCCAGGTCTCTCCCATCTCAGGGGCAGATCTCCCACACCCTACATGGCCTGTGAACGAAATGGCACTCTTGAAGTAGTGCACTACTGTATATAGGGAATTTCAAACACAGCCCTGGAGATCAAAGAGTGCAAAGAGTCAGAGAGCATCTTGGTTCCTCTCAATGTTTCTTCCTAACGGCCCTGCTACGCTATAGCCATCGGGCGTCCGTCATTGCTGTCAGCCGTTGAGGAAATGCTTCCTTTGAAATCAATGAAAGCTGCTTCACTGCCCATGTGGCACTCTCGTTGCGTCACGTTCAATGGCAGCGTCCAAGTTCAAGAATCGCAGAGGTTCAATTCCTGATGGCTGACGTGCGGGTTCATTTTATCTTGTGAATTGAAGTAATGAGAAATAAAGTTGATTTTGGTTGCATATGGCTTCACCTATACACCACTGGCTATTTTACTAAGATTTATGAAGTCCAAAAGCTACTACTACTAGCTAGCTAGCTACATTGACTAGCTTGGTTCACAATGTAAAAAAAAAATAAGCAATTTATGTAATTAGAGGATCATTTAGTACACACTTCATCTACTTGTACAACCACCAGCAATAATTCAATGAGTACTTGAGCAAAACTGGACTAAAAAACGATTGTACTTACGCATAATCGATGAATACGGTATACTACAGTAAGGGAAAATAGAATAAGGATGCTCTTCCCTGCTCTCCTCTCCACTCTCAACAACATGCTCTGTATAGCAGGTAGAACTTCACTTTGACACGATGCTGATGGCAAAGCAACTTTTATAGTGGGGCTGAAGGGTTATTGAGTGTTTTTTCATGCCACTGCCACCTCTGCTTGCCCTTGATGTTTAGCCTTGAGTTGCTGCAAGCACTTTTTGACAAATGCATTTGTGAGTAAGATTAAGATCACTTTGTTGGTCAATTCCACACGGCTTTTAACCCAACCTATAGGGAGGAGGTCAGAGAACTGGCCGGGTGGTGCCAGAATAACAACCTATCCCTCAACGTAACCAAGACTAAGGAGATGATTGTGGACTACAGGAAAAGGAGGACCGAGCACGCCCCCATTCTCATCGACGGGGCTGTAGTGGAGCAGGTTGAGCGCCTCAAGTTCCTCTGTGTCCACATCACCAACAAACTAGAATGGTCCAAACACACCAAGACAGTCGTGAAGAGGGCACGACAAAGCCTATTCCCCCTCAGGAAACTAAAAAGATTTGGCATGGGTCATCAGATCCCCAAAAGGTTCTACAGCTGCAACATCGAGAGCATCCTGACCGGTTGCATCACTGCCTGGTATGGCAACTGTTCGGCCTCCGACCACAAGGCACTACAGAGGGTAGTGCGTACGGCCCAGTACATCACTGGGGCTAAGCTGCCTGCCATCCTGGACCTCTACACCAGGCGGTGTCAGAGGAAGGCCCTAAAAGCTGTAAAAGAACCCAGCCACCCCAGTCATAGACTGTTCTCTCTACTACCGCATGGCAAGTGGTACCGGAGTGCCAAGTCTAGGACAAAAAGGCTTCTCAACAGTTTTTACCCCCAAGCCATAAGACTCCTGAACAGGTAATCAAATGGCTACCTGGACTATTTGCATTGTCTTCCCCACCCCCCCCCCCCAACCCCTCTTTTACGCTGCTGCTACTCTCTGTTTATCATATATGCCTAGTCACTTTAACTATACATTCATGTACATACTACCTCAATTAGCCCGACCAACCGGTGCCCCCGCACATTGGCTACCCGGGCTATCTGCATTGTGTCCCGCCACCCACCGAAAGACCCCTCCGAAAGCCCTACATATAAATACACAGGTTCTGGAGAGGTGTGGGGGGCTGCCACACTGGGCGCCCGTGGAGCTGTTTTTGTGGGGGGTTAAGTGCCTTGCTCGAGGGCACGGCAGGCAATGGTATCTATGATTTGATACCAGCAACCCTCTGGTTGCCAGCTCACTTCCCACCAGATGTTCTAGTCGTACCCGGGTTTCGAACTGGCAACCATCCGGTTGCTGGCTTGCCACTCTAACCGCTAGACTGCCTGCCGCCCCGATACATGAAATACATGTGACTAAATGTAAATATATATTGTGATTGATTGTCATACAGACAATTTCCACAGTGATCAAACCTTGTGGTGCTATAAGACACATGGCTCAAGACTTTACAGTACATGGACCCTTCCTACTCCTCTATCGGACTACAGAGGTCTTAGACTAGATGGGAGAGGTTAGTTCTGCTCATCAGTGATTCATGATATTAAAAGGGTCTGTTAATAACTAGCGTGCCAAGAGCGGGTCCAGTCATTAATTATGGAATGGGGAAAATGAGCTCTGAAAATATATGCCTCATGATTGATGACTTCTGTAACAGGCACGAAGCACACACCCTCTACTCTGATTGAATCATAAAGGTATTGACACTAAGCTACATCCTACACTGTGTACTGGTAAAGTACACTGTAGGACTTACAGTAAATGCTTCATCTACTGCTCATATGTCTGAATGAGTGTTTTCAAAATGTGCTTTGGAAATTATTTTGATGTATGAAGTATACCCACACTATACATATAGTGTTGTGCCTTGTTTTCAAACTGTGGCGATGCCAATTTAACAAAGGTGTTTCCAACTTTTCCTGTTTGAAAGTGCCTCGGACGTGTTTTGATTATGAAGAAGTGCACCTATTCTCACTGAACGCTCAAGACGTCTTACCTTTCTTTCTCCCCCCCCCTCTCTTTTCCCCTTCCCTGATCCCTCCCTCTCGTAGCGTGCAACTGCAACCTGCACGCCCGGCGCTGCCGCTTCAACATGGAGCTGTACAAGTTGTCGGGGAGGAAGAGCGGAGGCGTGTGCATGAACTGTCGCCACAACACGGCCGGACGCCACTGCCACTACTGCAAGGAGGGCTTCTACCGGGATATGGCCAGGCCCATCACACACCGCCGTGCCTGCAAAGGTATGGAGAATAGGTTTTATACTATAGGCGTACCTTTCACAGTAGTGTTTGTAGTGTCAATAGTCCTTTTCAATTCAGTCGATTCAGTAGATCAATAAAAAAAAAAGCTATTTATTTTAAAAAAGTGCAATATATACTGTACTGTATATAACCTTATAGCATTGACTGAAATGGTAACGCTGTTCTAAGAATTAGGCTGGCATCCTCACTTCCAAACTGATACCATGCCTCTGTAAGTAAATCATTTGTCACAGAAGCTGTTCTCGCAAAAATCCACAGAAAAAAATATTCCCCTGGACCACAAGCCACATGAAATTAGTATCTGATTGAGTTATTTCTCGTGGAAAAAGTGGTGTTTGAATTGTGGAATGTTTTGAATTTGCAGTGAATATTTTTCTGGCTCGTTCTTACGCCGAGAGCTTTTCGTATTGGAGAACAACCCAATTTTCCTGCGCTTGTTGCTTGGGGAAATATGCAAATCAATAGCAGAGGGAGACTGCATTCTTTCTCAGTTCTGTAGGTTAGTGTGAGATGTTAAGGGATCGCTTATAGAGAACTCAAAACAACATGGACGGTGAGAACTGCCAACACTCATAGCCGGGAAGGGCTTTTGTTGGAGATTTCATGGTGAGAATCTCTCGTATTTGACTCCTGGTCAGTTTTCCACTCCGGGGCTAACCCAAGCAGCTTTTAAACCAAAAGGTGTCAAGTACGGGACAGCACGCTACTATTGTCCATGTTAAATACTTTTTCATCACACTGTACTGTAGTACAGTACAACAGTACCCATTCTATTATTCCACTCACAGAGCAATTGACCATGGCACAACCTGAAATGTGACACAGTAATTGACTTTAGCAGAAGTCTTTTGCCCTTAACAAATGACAAGTAACACACGTAAAAGACTCCCACAGATGTGTTGATATTAGCAGCAGCTGTATCGAAATGTATGTCCCCGGTGCTATTGCAAGACCCGTCATACACACATACACACACACACTCAACCCGTGCCTGCGAGTGCGGCAGTGCTTGGGCCCAGGAGGCTGTGCAATCTGTTTTTATCAAAGCGGAGCAGTTTGGGGTCAGACCCGCGCGGTGGTAAAAACTTTATCGCCTTCCTCTCGGATAGCAAGATGTGACGGAAATGAACGTTCCCGTGGAAACGGCCCTCAACCTGGGCGGCTGGCACCATGATTGATCAGAGCAATCCTAGCCCCTTTTAGAACCTGTCTCTTTCCCTTTCTCTCCTCCTCTCTCACTTTCTCTCCCTCTCTGTCCGAGGAGTATGCTCTCTTCTCATCTCTTCTTCTCTCTAATCCTCCAATTCGTTCTACCTTTTATTTCTGCCGCACTGTTTTATATATTTTTCCTCTTGTGACAGGGCCAGGAGAAGGGTCAAGGGTCAAAAATGGTCGGTGTCACGTCTGAAATGGAGTAACGGCAATAAAATACAGGTGTTTTTTGAATGGGACTAAGGAATGGGCGGTTAGGTCTGGAGGGTTGGGGGGGCGGAATGTCTGCTTCCAATCAGACCTCCTCTGTGGACGAGTGTCCATGTCGGACCTGCTGTGTGTGTGCGCACGTGTGTGTGTGTGTGTGTGGGTGTGTGTGTGTACGCGTGCATGAGTGCGTGTCCAACACACAGTCTACAAGGATTGCCAGTTTAATGGACAGGCCAGACTCTGATGGATGGGTCAAGTGGCAGCGTCACTCCCATCTGTTCCCAGTTACACCCTTGTACTTAGGTAACACACACACAGGTCCCAACCCCCCTCCACCCCCAGTGCCCTCGGCCTTCTGCTCCAGCCCCAAGTGCCTCTCTATGGGGTGTCCCAAGCTCCTGCAGGCCTGGGCAGCGGCCGCTGCCACTCTCCATCCGCGGATTTACGCTGCTACGTGCATAAAAACAGCCGGCAAATTAAAGAAACATGCTTGCCATAACCAGCGCGGGTGTAACCAGTCTTGCCTACGAGGTCTTCAATGTCAGAGCTTTATGTGTCTCCAAACATGTCCTAGTCTTGGCATCTATATCGACTAGAATTAATGTCAAAGAAAGGAATTTAAATTTAGGCCGTAGAATATGTCAGCAGTCCTTGCCAACAAAAAGCCTCAAATATACTTTATACTGAATGTACCAAGATTTGTCCTCCAAGTAGCTTCTGAAGTGGACCATATGCGAATAATTTCTTATAGAATAACTTCGTAGAAACAAGGGAATTAGGAAATCCAAGATAAATCATTCCAAAACCGAAACGCTCATGCCAGTATCGGCCAGATGTCTGCAGAGCAAACCGCCCAATTAGAAAAGGTGAAATACTTGGACCCCTTTTGAAAGGACTGTTTACTCAGTTACTCACACGCACTCACATGGTTTGTTAAAACACACACACACACACACACACACACACACACACACACACACACACACACACACACACACACACACACACACACACACACACACACACACACACACACATACTGTTTGCACCCACGCGCACACACACACACACACACACACACACTGAGCGCCATTGATCTATTCAGAGTTCAAGAGTGAGCAAACGCCTGCTGTCCAAAGACTACAAGTCCCAAGGTGGTGTCTGTCTGTCACACCTTCAGTCACACAGGCTTAAATAGTCATCAACATCTGAGGACATTTTTACAGCTTTTTAACTGGCCCAAGCCCCTGCGCGTAAAACTTCAGAAAGACGGTGTGAGGACGGAGGTGAGTGGCTGGAGGGGGGTGCCCCTCCCCGAACACCATCCTGGCACTCATCTGTTGTTTTTCTGAGCTTAACAGACTTTGAACACAATAAATAACAGTAGATTTACAGAGTACTTTAATCCCATTTTAAAGCAGTTACATGGATTGAATGAACATGTATTTGCAGTATAACAACATATTTGACTTTTAATGAGGTATTATGTTCAACTCATAAACATGCAGATAAATATGTTTTGATTGTACCAATATAAGATGGCCATATTCTGACATCTCCTTCATTTGTTTCTGTGTTAGTAACACAACATTTGGTACCAGTTGCCTTTGTTATTAGACAATCAGCGAAACAATGGATTGGTTCAGAAATGATTGTCTGTTGCCGTCCCACAAGTCTAGGCATGCAGGTATCATCCAGACTGGCACAGACTTTACCAGACAGATCAAATGACGGGAAGTTTACACTTCTGTCCCCCGCATTTAGTACAGCAAACCAGTTTGTACATGATTTGCTATATTTCTTTTTATAAACTACCAGATTATTCTAGTCTCTCTGTTTGGAGTGTAGAGCATTGATTTCTATATCGCTATTGTGCATAGAGTAGTGCTGTGTTATGAAATCAGAGACGTTTGTGTTGTTCAACAACCTGTGTCTCTGGACTCGGTTTTTAGTGGACTCATCAGCTGTGTTTTATTAACACATACTGTATAAAGGGGCGCCAATCCCAGGAATGCCAGAAATTCCAAATGGATCCGCGGCCCCGTCCGTGCTGCACCTGGGCACAGGAACAAGAGCAGGAGAGAAGGACATTTTGGCAGGAGAGAAGTCACATAGTAGACATGGAGCGAAACAGGAACTAAGTCATACCAGAAGACCGGACACACATTTGACTTTCAACCTCCCTGTGCGCCAACCCACTCAATACAAACGTATATTACTAATATATTACCAACACTGCCAACCAACGGCCAATCAAAGCCTTCTGTGAGTTTGAAGCTGGGTCAGGTGGTGGGGATTTTACATGCAACGCGAGCCATCAGATTTACGAAGCGAGCGCAAACTTCAAACGAGCGTACACACTTTGACACCCCAGCCGGACACCCGGACGGAACAGCCACATGTGCATCTGAAGATCAAAGCACTAACCCTCCACCCCACCACCCGCCCCCCCTCACTCCTAATTCTCATGGTCCAGACTCCCTCCACCTCACCACACCCCTCCCAAATCAACAGGTGGTAGAGTCCTTACTCCTCAGTTGTGATGGCAAAATGATCAGCACAAATAAACATGTTCACACACACTGAGGGAACAACACAGCAAGGCCCTGAAGAAAACTCCTCATGTTAGCAGCTGCCATTCCTTGGCAAGCCCTATCAGAGACTGTTGGGTTACTGGGTTTTCCCCAAAGGCTCGTTTCGCCCTTTCTTGTTGTTTTTATAAAAGCAGGAGGACAATTACCAGCTATCACATTACACTTAAGTAATGCAGTTTGCTTTTGCAATTTTGCAACTTGGCGAGCTTGTTTTCTACCTAATTTAGCCCAAAGTAGAGGGAAAGAGCCGTCCTCCCCGTCGGTAGTTTTTTGGGGGCCAGTTGTTTTTGGCCAAAAGCAATTATTTATGCCAGAACAGATCGACAAGATAAAATGCCAAATGTTAGCATTGAATCGAGGGGGCAGAGTTTTTTTTGTTGTTGAATTTTTCCAAAAGCATTGTCTTTTATTGTCTCTGGACAGAGGAGCTGCAGTTCCAAGCCAAGTCAAAGGGTTCAATCGCACCCTTTAAAGTAAAATGTTACGGGGATAGTAAAGTTGTATGGTTTTGTGTGTCAAGATAGTCTCAGATTGATCAGTGTAAAGTGTAATAGTGATACTTGATAGCGTGCGGTTGGAGAGGTTTATCTTCTACATTTGATAAGTGTGTGTGTCTGTGTGCGGCTTTCCTAAGGAAGACATGTCTGTTTTCCTTGTTGAGCCGGGTTGAGCCAAGGTGAGGTGAGGGAGATTTAGTCTTGTTTATGCTGATGAGCACACCAGAGGCAAAGTTTGGAACATGTTAGCCCTCTCTCTCTCTCCCTTTCACCGTTCTTCCCCTCTGCATGTCTTTCTCTCTTCTTCCTCTTCTTCTTCTTCTCTCTCTCCTCTCCTCTCTGTCACCTTGTAAAGACCTCTTGTAAGAGAGGAGCTGACCAACAGGCCGGGTCTTGTATCCCAGCAGCTCTTTAAACAGAAGAAGACCCGTATTGCTCAAGGTGCGTTCGGACGGACGGCGCATACCATAACAGCACATAAAAGACCGGGGGGACGGGGACTCTCTCTGGGTGGCGTGTTGCCGTCGGCACGCAGTGGGCGCCAGGCAGATTTTTGGGAAGTGATGAAACGGCAGAGTGGGTGTCACACACAAACAGGCACCAGCGTAGCACCTAAGAGACCGGGCAAATGGAGGCGTTTCTTCCCTGTCAACACACACACGCACACACACACACACACATACACGTATGCACACACACACATCTTTGCCAGGCAGTGCCAGGTCCGTAAACCTGGAGGCGACAGTAGCAGGGTAGCCCAATTGAGCAGAAGGAATCCCAGACCTGGAGTGTGAATGATAGAGGAAATAGACTAAAGGAACACTCAGTCTTGTTGCATCTGGAATACAGTTGGATACTTCAATGGCAGATGATGATTAACTAGGTGTGTGTTGTGCTACAGAGCCTATTCATACGAGGGTTCAAAATGCCATCTGATTTGATCCGAGTCACAAATAAACCTTGAAAGTGACATTGAATATGTGTGACGAACCTTAGGCGACTTAAATGTTTCTCAACTGGCCACATCTAACCATCTCCTCTCTCTCGCTCGCTCTCTCTCTGTCTGTCTCGCTTTCTCTCGCTCTCTCTCTGTCTTTCTCTGGAACTCTCTCTTTCTCTCTGTCTCCCGCTCACTCTCTCGCACTCTCTCTCTCTCTCTGCCTGTCTCTCTCTCTCTGTCTGTCCCTCGCTCTCACTCCCGCTCTCTCTATCGCTCTCTCTGTCTCTCTCTCTCTGTCTTTGTCTGTCTTTGTCTGTTTCTCTCTGTCTGTCTGTCCCTCGCTCTCGCTCTCTCTCTCTCTGTCTCTCTCTGTCCCTCTCCCTCTCTCACCTCCTCCCCCTCTCCCTCCGTCCTTCTCTCCAGCCTGTGACTGCCACCCGGTGGGTGCGGCAGGTAAGACGTGTAACCAGACGACGGGCCAGTGCCCCTGTAAGGACGGCGTGACGGGCATCACCTGCAACCGCTGTGCAAAGGGCTACCAACAGAGCCGCTCACCTGTGGCCCCCTGCATCAGTGAGTAGATCACAGATACACACACAGGGCCGCTCAACCGTGGACCCTTGCATCAGTGAGAATATCACACACACACACACACACACACACACACACACACACACACACACACACACACACACACACACACACACACACACACACACAGAGACATTGACATGCATTTAACAGAAGCACATATTTACTTGTCACCAGGGGAAGGCAGTGTACTGTTTTTGCTATCAGTAGCCACATCGAGCCTGTGGGAATCGAGCCTGCACACACACATACATATGCACACACACTCGCACACGCACACACACTGTGTGTTGCTGTGGTCCTGGCCAGTAATCTATCCACCAGCGCTGACGTGTGTGTGTGCACCAGAGCGTGACCAAGGCAAGGCCTACTTCGTGCTGAAGGCCCCAGTGGTGGCACACACACACACACACACACACACACACACACACACACACACACACACACACACACACACACACACACACACACACACACACACACACACACACACACACACACACACACACACACACACACACACACACACACTCAACCTCCCTGTCCACCTCAACCCCGGGCTCTGTTTGTATCTTTGTTGTCATGCCCACTCCAAGGACAAGGGGTTGGTTTCACCCCCCCCATCAGGGTTTTACCAGAATGCCCACGCCAGTCTCTGCCACCACATCTACTAAAGGCTTTACACTAAACCAACCACACAGGGAAACCATAACATACCCATGTTACATACTGGAATACCATTACCATGTTACATACTGGAATACCATTACCATGTTACATACTGGAATACCATTACCATGTTACATAATGGAATACCATTACCATGTTACATAATGGAATACCATTACCATGTTACATACTGGAATACCATTACCATGTTACATAATGGAATACCATTACCATGTTACATAATGGAATACCATTACCATGTTATATAATGGAATACCATTAACATGTTACATAATGGAATACCATGTTACATACTGGAATACCATTACCATGTTACATAATGGAATTCCATTACCATGTTACATACTGGAATACCATTACCATGTTACATAATGGAATACCATTACCATGTTACATAATGGAATACCATTACCATGTTACATAATGGAATACCATTACCATGTTACATAATGGAATACCATGTAACATACTGGAATACCATTACCATGTTACATAATGGAATTCCATTACCATGTTACATACTGGAATACCATTACCATGTTACATAATGGAATACCATTACCATGTTACATAATGGAATACCATTACCATGTTACATACTGGAATACCATTACCATGTTACATAATGGAATACCATGTTACATAATGGAATACCATTACCATGTTACATAATGTAATACCATTACCATGTAACATACTGGAATACCATGTTACATAATGGAATACCATGTTACATAATGGAATACCATGTAACATACTGGAATATCATTACCATGTTACATAATGGAATACCATTACCATGTTACATAATGGAATACCATTACCATGTTATATAATGGAATACCATTAACATGTTACATAATGGAATACCATGTTACATACTGGAATACCATTACCATGTTACATAATGGAATACCATTACCATGTTACATACTGGAATACCATTACCATGTTACATAATGGAATACCATTACCATGTTACATAATGGAATACCATTACCATGTTACATACTGGAATACCATTACCATGTTACATAATGGAATACCATGTTACATAATGGAATACCATTACCATGTTACATAATGGAATACCATTACCATGTAACATACTGGAATACCATGTTACATAATGGAATACCATGTTACATACTGGAATACCATTACCATGTTACATAATGGAATACCATGTAACATACTGGAATACCATTACCATGTTACATAATGGAATACCATTACCATGTTACATACTGGAATACCATTACCATGTTACATAATGGAATACCATTACCATGTTACATAATGGAATACCATTACCATGTTACATACTGGAATACCATTACCATGTTACATAATGGAATACCATGTTACATAATGGAATACCATTACCATGTTACATAATGGAATACCATTACCATGTAACATACTGGAATACCATGTTACATAATGGAATACCATGTTACATAATGGAATACCATGTAACATACTGGAATACCATGTTACATAATGGAATACCATGTTACATAATGGAATACCATGTAACATACTGGAATATCATTACCATGTTACATAATGGAATACCATTACCATGTTACATAATGGAATACCATTACCATGTTATATAATGGAATACCATTAACATGTTACATAATGGAATACCATGTTACATACTGGAATACCATTACCATGTTACATAATGGAATACCATGTAACATACTGGAATACCATTACCATGTTACATAATGGAATACCATTACCATGTTACATACTGGAATACCATTACCATGTTACATAATGGAATACCATTACCATGTTACATAATGGAATACCATTACCATGTTACATACTGGAATACCATTACCATGTTACATAATGGAATACCATGTTACATAATGGAATACCATTACCATGTTACATAATGGAATACCATTACCATGTAACATACTGGAATACCATGTTACATAATGGAATACCATGTTACATAATGGAATACCATGTAACATACTGGAATATCATTACCATGTTACATAATGGAATACCATTACCATGTTACATAATGGAATACCATTACCATGTTATATAATGGAATACCATTACCATGTTACATAATGGAATACCATGTTACATAATGGAATACCATTACCATGTTAAATACTGGAATACCATCACCATGTTACATAATGGAATACTATTACCATGTTACATAATGGGGAAACCGTACCATACTGCAGGGGTTCCCAGACTCAGGTCTACCAGCATCGCGGAACATCCTGAGCCCAACTTCTAGTTCTATGGACATAAGCACTGTTCATAACACGCACTGTTCATAACAGAAACTGTTCACACCCCTCTTGTTGGCGGAGATACAATTTTGCAATTTTAGAGCTTATTTCCTGCAATTCTACACATTTAGTCATCGGGTGCAGAGAACATTTTACAGTTTTAAAGCTCCTTTCTGTGCAATTCTATACATTTTGCCATGTCTAATGTGCATTCATGTGATATTTGACTGAATCAAACATTACAACAGAATGTATGGTCTAAAAAACCTAGCTGACATGGGCTAGTTGATCTGGACATTTCTGACACATTATAGCTCTCTAAGGTATGTGTAACAGTTTAACTTTATGGCGTCCTCTCGCCCCGACCCGGGCGCGAACCAGGGACCCTCTGCACACATCAACAACAGTCACCCACGAAGCATCGTTACCCATCGCTCCACAAAGGCCGCGGCCCTTGCAGAGCAAGGGGAACCACTACTTCAAGGTCTCAGAGCAAGTGAAGTCACCGATTGAAAGGCTATTAGCGCACACCACCGCTAACTAGCTAGCCATTTCACATCCGTTACATATGCAATGACTGGTTTGACAAGAGTAAAACTGATGATGCATTACCCAATTTCAAAATAACACCTTGTGCATTATACTATTACAACTTTCAAGAGTAAGTTGAATGCCGGACTGAGTTCCCCCGCTGCCGACCCCTAGCCCCCACAGTTTGGGAACCACTGCATTCGAGAGAAACCATGAACCATGTACCAGCTCCAACGAGGGGTTTACAACCACACATGTAACATGGCAGGTACAGCTGCTTCATTCCCGGTCTCATTTCTATAGCCAGGTAACAGCATGGTGGAGAGTCATGTTCCCTGGGATGTCACAAGCTAGCTATCCCATTAGTGGGTTTACATTAGTTTAAAAGCTAATTATGATAGATAGCTCAGGTACACACTGCTGCACTCGGTTAGCATGAGGTAAGCTAGCCCATCCATAAATCCACCATTGCCTGTGTTCGATTAGAAAGTCTGAGTTTTCAATGCCTTCAGCTGCCATGTAAAAAAAAATAAGGAATTAGACAATAACCCCAGGAACATTTGCTCACTATTTGGGCAGGTTGTAAAAGAGAATATGTTCTCAGTGAACCTGCCCTGGTAAAACAAAGGTAGGGACAGAAGTTCCTAGCTGGCACCAGTCCCGCAGATGAAGGCAGGTCATGGTGGTCTGATCTGGGGTAGATCAGTGCCACCCTGAGATCCCAGTACCTGATTACCGTTCAGGCTTTAGCACGGTCACATGCCAGTACAGTGTGTGTGTGTGTGTGTTCGTGCTCTGTGAGTGTGTGTGTGTGTGTATGAATTAGATCACTAGTCCACCGCCTGCGGGCAGGAGGAATAGAGGGCAGCTTGCCATCGTGCTGTGCCATGTGGTTTGGCACAACTCTCTCACACACACACCAGGCTTGTGTAACCCTGAACCAACCACACCAAACTATGGTGTACCACGCCAAGCTATGCCGTACCCTACCCCGCTATGCCACGTCGTGCCACATGGTGCCATGTTGTTGGTCTCACATTGGTGTTACAGAGCAGATGGCGGAGGGCAAAAAGGAGAAAACAATAGCGGTCGCGGCCGACAAAACCAATCAGACACTTTCTGAAAGACACCCAGTGAAGAGAAAGAGTTTTTCTTGGCCTCAGTGTGTGTGTGTGTCAGCGCGTGTGTGCGTGTGTGTATGCATGTGCATGCCATCTGAGGTTTCCCCTGTGAGCCAGAGGGCATCTCTTCCCAAAACGCCCTCCATTTGATTGGTACTATCATTCCTCCCCGGTCAAGCCCTTCTGCCCTCTAACACAGTACGACACAAAGACCAGGCGTGCTAACAGCCAATTAGTATGATAACACTGCGCCTCATCTGAATATCCCTTTATCATCTCAATATCCACTCAACCCTCCACCTTCAGAGGAGGAGCCCACAGCTTGGCGTGTCTTTCACCAGCTGCTCTCCTTTCCTCTCGGCCTTTACCAAGCAGTCCAAAGCTCAATGCCCTATTTGTTGTTCTTGGTAGGGGTGTCCATAATTTCGAAGCAAGCCAACTGTCACTTGCCTCTCAAAAACACTCTTTCCAGAAAGCTCCTTGTCTGTTTGTTTGACTCCAACCCGGTCCTCCTCCTTCTAACTCCCCAGTCGAAAGGCAAATCCCTCTGGGTGCACGCTAACGATGCTAAGCCAGCGTCCCAATCATCCTGTTGTTGTTATCATTGAGGCAGTGGATTTGTTGTTAGCGTTCACATTTCATCGCTTTGCATTAGCATTTGTATTGAAAAGGGGGCCTTCGTTGTGGGGGGAATTCTTTAAGAATTGAATTCTTTTGGCTTTGGTGGAGACTGGCGAGGGGTTCTGGTTGAGCTAACCAGGCGTATTGAGGGAGTTTGCATCTGTCTGAAGGTGGCTCTCCCCATGTCCCTGTTTGAATGCATTGATCTCTTGCACCATGGTGCTACTGTTTTCAGAGGAAGAGAGGTCGGCTCAGACAAAGTATGCTTCTACTGTTGTGTGTGTGTGTGTGTGTGTGTGTGTATGTGTGTGTGTGTGTGTGTGCCAATATCAGTATCTTTATCACTGTGTTTAGGTTGATATTTCCACCCTACACCCTCCCTCTCATTCTTCCCACGTCAAATAACTGTGATTGAATTCAGGCATACTTTATTGGCTTGACCACACATGCAAAGAGTAGGCATATGGCCAGCAGTTACACCATGTCTACATAAAATGTATAAATTGTTTCCATAAAACTCTAGTTAAAACTCTGTTGTTCTGTGTGTGTGTGTGTGTGTGTGTGTGTGTGTGTGTGTGTGTGTGTGTGTGTGTGTGTGTGTGTGTGTGTGTGTGTGTGTGTGTGTGTGTGTGTGTGTGTGTGTGTGTGTGTGTGTGTGTTTCAGAGATCCCAGTGGTGAACCCTACAGCCATGGTCAGCAGCAGCACAGAGGAACCGGCAGGTTAGTCACTCCCCCACCCTACATCCCACACCTGACACCTGTGTAACATTGAAAAAACACAACTTTTTTAATATTTCTGGCCTCCATTT
This sequence comes from Salvelinus alpinus, assembly GCF_045679555.1. Lineage (NCBI taxonomy): Eukaryota > Metazoa > Chordata > Actinopteri > Salmoniformes > Salmonidae > Salvelinus > Salvelinus alpinus. The sequence goes on from NC_092088.1 coordinate 25,129,068, forward strand.
CTAAACTGGGTTAATAAATATTCATGGAGGGGGTGGGCCTCTCTTTTGATGTTCCGTGAAGAAACGACTGCTCTGGATCCAAGTGAGATTTTCCATTGTCTTAAAACCTGCATTCTTGGCACGACGTCTGCCTGCTAGCCTTTAGCGAGTTAGCTTTGCTCCGCTGTGCTTGAAGCCCGACTCCAGCCGAACACAAAGCCAACGGAAAGGCTGCAACAGAAGTGATTAGTTGCAGTTTGCTAGCCCGGGGAAACTTCGGCGGGGAACTTTCGAGGCGTGAAAAGAGTGTTGGCGACCGTCGTTTTGGGGGAGAGCGCTTTCCGCCTCTGACTCCTGGCAGTCCTCACTCCATCCAGGCTCTCTCCAGTCAATTATTCCCCTCCCGTTTTTTTAACGCCTTCGCCTCTCCGGGCGGAATTGTGGCCCAGTGTTGATTTGGAAACGGTGATTCATCACAGGCTTTAACTCAACGCCGTGGCGACCACAGACGTACCTCCCACAACGTCAGGACCCCCTCCTCAGCTTTCACAGTTGATTCGGCTGAGACACGGCCCTCTCTAGAAGGCCCAGGCCAGAAGAGATGTTCTGTAAGGCCTGGGACTTCTCACACTGCAGGGGATGCATGCAAACTAGCCAAAGGGGGGCAAATGAGTTGAGCGAGAATACTTGATGTAGAATTTGCTATATATCTAAAGATCTGGGATCAGACCTTATCCCCAATCCTAACCTTAACCATTAGGCGGATGGATTCTTTTTTTTAATCCTGTATCAGTACTAAGGACTAACATGTACCTACCGCAGAAGGAGAGTTTGTGGGAGGAAGGGATTTAGACTGGTGACCTTTGATAGCTAGCCAAAGACCGAATGGGTCTCAACTTGAAGGAATTGCAATATGTCTAGCTCGGATGTGAAAGTTGTGCCCTCTGATAGGCTAGGTGGAATTTTCCCCACATTGCTTACACCAACTTAGTCTCTGCTTGGGCTTGTAACCCTCACACACACAGTACACTCCTTTGTGTGTTTCTGCATCCCTGGGAAAGGGCTTTTCCACCGTGAAAAACAAATAAGAGCAGTTCTTTATCGTTAATTCATCCCCACACAAGTGTACAACATACAGGATAATTTTCTCTTCCATCTCTCCTTTAACCCACACCCCATATACCAACCAACCTCTCCTCCTCCTTAGGGCACTCAGGTACCCAAAAACGTAAAGTGTGTGTGTGTGTGTGTGTGTGTGTGTGTGTGTGGGGGGCGGTGGACGCAATTTGTCATTGTCACGGCACTGTGAAAAGGGACGGGGGAACAAGGGTAACCGGAGCCGCCGAGTCGATTGTGTGTGTTTTCAGCCATGGCTCTTCTGGGTCAATGGGCGATTCATGGGGTCTTTTCCAGGTGAATGCCCATCAGTAAGTGACTCTTCATGGGAAAACACACACCACTGATACCGAGGGCTGCACGGCTTGCCACTGTACCAGGGTACCATGCGGGCACACATACACACAACACACACACACAGACACATATACATACACACAAATACTGTATATACACACACACATACTAATTTACAAATATATAAACACACACACACACACACACACACACACACACACACACACACACACACACACACACACACACACACACACACACACACACACACACACACACACACACACACACACACACACAAACACATGTATATGTACACAAAAAAAAAAAACACTTTGGAGCCCAAGATCCTATGGGTAAAAGCTAGGGAGCAGGATTAACTGTCCTTTTCTACTTGACTGGCCGGTTGAACTGCTCTAGCATATCACTCAGTCTGTTTTCTCTTCACTCCTGTAGATGGACATTCAACAGATTTATTCAGCTCTCCCCATGACTGATTCAGTGTGGCCTACTTCATCAATTCATTCATTGCGCCCTCTCCCTAACCACACACATTCACACACCCACGCACGTACACCAAATCCCCCCCCCCCCTCTCTCTCTCTCTCTCTCTCTCTCTCTCTCTCTCTCTCTCTCTCTCACACCACAGAGAAACATGCACAAACACACACGTTAACCCAGGTATGTTTTACTGAGGTTTATTGAAAGCCGCTGTGAGTGAGAGGTAAAGGAACTAGGCAGCTGCTCTGGCCTCTCTCTCCGCTTGTCGCTAATAAAAGCTCCATCACTCTAATATACGGGCCAAGCCTCCCTGACATTTTTACTGGTTCCTCGGCCCCCTCTCTCTCTTTCTCCTCTTCCTGCCCTCGCCTGCTCCGGCTCTCTCCAAACCCTCAGCGAAACGAGCAACACGGCTCCCTCCTCGCATGCGTCCGACCCTGAAACCTTTTTTTTTGGTCGCCATATTCCTGCGAGCGATCACTTTTATTTTGTTTGTTTTGGAGGAGGAGACTGCTTCCCTGCACAACTTCTGACTGATTTTACTTTGAAGGCAACTAGAGAGGGAGACCAGGGAGACCGCATATACCTGGACTCACGTCTTTGTGATTTCACGCTAGCGGCAAACGAAACCTGGTGTCTTCGGGACCTTTGCGCAAGACTGGTCAGCAACTCTGTCCCTCAGTGACCTTTTAAACCAGCGCTATATTGAAGTATCCAACCCAAAAAGGTTTTATAAACCCAAAACAAGTACAGTAGAGAGGTGGTTTAATGAACATGTTTGACCCTTTGTCCCTTCCTCACAACTCCCACTGCAGTGACATTAAAGCCAATTGGCCATTTTAATAGTGAGTGGCCCGTCATAGCTTAGGGAGAGGTTCTACCACAGAAGCTTACATTGGGTTGTCCCACAGCACCACTGGGTGTTACGTTGTGGTTTGGCTGGCCCACATTATTCACTCCTTTGTGTCCATTCATGTGTGTTTTCTCATGTCCTATATGGATCTGTAAGGGATCAATTCAATCAAACCTGTACAGTCGGTCGTTTACTGCAAATGTTTTTTTTCAACCGCTCTAGTTCACACACCTATGACCCAACACCCACCAGTCAAGTCCCAGAGAAAAGCGCATCGACCACAGGGCAGCTTCATCCTCCTCCATACGTACAGCGGGTCAGCTGTGTGGTCTCTCTCTGGCCGTAGTCTCGCAGCCATGAGGCTGCTGTGGGCTACTCACAGCCATCCAGCCATGACCACTTCCACCGCGCTCTGTCTTTTCTCAGGGTCCCCCAAAAGGCAGGCAGACATGTCAAATGGAACACTTTTCCCCCTCTGTAATATTCCACCCGCCCGCGACTCCCCCAGCGGTTATTGCAGGGGCTTACGTGTGATTTGTTTAAGGTCGTATATTACTCCAGCAAACCCGACCAAACCTAACATTTCCTCTATCCAGCCGCCTGTCTCAGAGTCCTGGCACTCGTGCTGTGTGTATATATATGAATGTGTGTGTGCATGCCTGTGTGTTTGCATGTAGGTGTGTGCGTGCATGCGTGTGTGTATGCGTGCATGCATGTTTGTGTCTATTTGTGTGTGTGTGTGCGTGCATGCATGTTTGTGTCTATTTGTGTGTGTGTGCGCTATGTGCGTCTGCTACATGCGTTTTTATGTACCACTTTGTGTGTGTGTGTGTGTGTGTGTGTGTAACACAGTGTGTAAACGTCTCAAGTGTGTAATTGTTCTAAGAATGTAACCATGTCATCATGTTCACTTTATCATCTCAAATGTGTAACTGCTGTGTGCGGTTATGTGTGTAATTCTCCTAAGTGTGGATCTGTTCTGTTATGTGTGTAATTGTCCCAAGTGTGTAATTCCCAGCAAGTCGGACTCCAAATGTAAGACTGCCTTATGTGCAGGTAGCCGATGTTTTGAAAAAGGGAAAAGCCCGCACACATGTAATTGTGGTGCATAGACTAAAAATGTATCCGGTGTTTAAAATGTGTTCTTCTTTTTTCAGCAGATTGTGAATCCTATTGCAAACCAGTGAAAGGGAATCTGAAGATCAACATGAAGAAATACTGCAAGAAAGACTATGGTGAGCGAACAACTGAATGCATCCAATTTATTTATCAAGCATGAATAAGTAGTACCCGTACTAGAACAGTGAATTATAACAGTAAATTGCCATCCCATCAGTCCGAAACGTGATTGTTAGTAGCTATATGGTATTATATGTTATTATACTATATGTTCCAGGCTTTTTTTGCTAAATAGTATTTTCAGTTAGTTTACAGTTGTGTTAGGACTGTACCTGCATCAGTTGTAATGGTTGGTTTGTCTGTGTGCCTTATCAGCGGTGCAAGTCAACGTGCTGGACATGGAGACGGTGGGCGACTGGGCCAAGTTCTCGGTCAACGTGGTCTCGGTCTACAAGAGCCGCGGCGAGCCGCTCAAACGGGGCGACAACGTGCTATGGATCCATATGAAGGACCTGGCCTGCAAGTGTCCCAAAATCCAGATGAGCAAGCGCTTCCTGGTGATGGGCACCAGCGAGACCGGGCCGGGGGGCCCTGGGGCCGGGGGGCCCGGGGCTGGACCTGGGGCTGCTGCAGGAGCAGAGCGCGTAGGGCTCCTGGCCGATAAGAACAGCCTGGTCATCCAGTGGAGAGACGTATGGACGCGGCGCCTCCGGAAGTTCCAGCGCAAAGAGAAGAAGGGCAAGTGCAGCAAAGCATGATGGGGGAGAGCAGCGCATCCTCAGCCAACCCCCCCATGACCCCACCCCTACTCCTACTCCTACCTCCCCACGACCCCTTCCTAGCTCTCGGCTAGTTCGCAGGATAGAACACGACCCCCCTAACCCCATAAAAACCCTGACCCCCCCCCCAAAACGGGGTACACTGCACATTACAGAGACTGCATGTATATTGCCTGTTTAAGGACCACTTTGTGTATATTGTATAATTATTTCCTTTTTATTTTCTGTTTTAATCATGGGACTGTGACTGTCTTTTTTCTATTGGTCTGCCTTAAAAAGGGACCATTAAAAAGGGTACGAAGTGTAGACGAGTGGATACCATTCCCTTTCTCGACAACGACAGCAAAAATGTCCACACTCCCCCACACCCCTGCCCTCTCCCATTCCCCTTCCCCATTCAGACTGCTTCAGTCCCCCCTCCTGCCACCATGTTTTAGTGTTTTGAAACTATCGAAGCTCACATTTCCCATTCTATTACCAGGAGTATCCATGGAGCTCAGATAATCAGAGAGAGAAACAGATTTTTTAGTGTTGTAGCAAAGTGCCCCATGCAGGGGAGAAGACAAACTGCACAACCTCAGTTCGTCTGCCTCCTCCACCCACTGTTTCACTGTCTCTAAACCCCCACCTTTCTCTACGCAACTGAGATTACTGGCCTAGAGCGGCCATTTTGTCTTGTACTCCTATTCCGTATGTAAGATATGTAGACATGAACTCTCTGCAGTAGTATCTCTGGACCAGAACCTACAACGGCTGCATCCTCGTCCTCAGAGGATCCTTCTAACCACAACAAAGGCTGTCCCCACAGGGGCCTTCTCCAATGCAAAACGTCACTTCTACCACCACTGCCATTACAATATATATACAACTTCAGACTGAGGCATCTGCTACTCTAGTCTAGACTATACAGCTGTTGACAGTGACCCCACCGCTCACTCACTGGTTCTACTGCTCCAGTCATAGACAGACAGTGGCACTGTTTGGACACTGGCAAACACTAAACCCTAATAATGTTTATCTTTTATTCTATATTCATGTACTTCTGCTCTCAGATTCCTATACTTCTACAGACCCCACTGTCTCACTATCTAAGTGAAGACCCCCCCCCCCCCCCCCCCCCACACACAAGCCTTCTCACCACGAGCAGGAAATGGAATCATGCATTACTATCTGACTCATGTGAAGAAAAATAATCTTGAGCGGGACTCCAGCAGAGTGGAAAGTAGCCAGCTTCAGAACAGAACAATGCCCTTGATACTAGGGAAACTTTTGGGGGGATATTTTGTGTCATGTCTTCCACTGTTTGTTGATAGAAGGTCCTGCGGGTGTCATTGTGTGACCGATATCGTTTGTTGGTTCAATTCTATTATTTCTCTTGTCTTTTAAATGTTTGACACTTTCGACGAAGTGTCCAATGACGGGCTAGTGATCGCTTGCCGAAAGAAGAGCTCAAAATAAAGAGTGCCATTTCACGAAGAACAGACAAAGGTTGGATTAAGCTCTACCTTTTCAACTGTAGCTTATTGACAAACTGAAAGAGTCCGGAACGTTCTAGGCTACGTACACACTGCCTGATTGTATTATGATGCGATAGTCTATTTCAATCCTCATGTCTTTGTATGTTTGCATGTTTGTGGTTTGGCTGGTCCGTCCGATGCGAAGCGAAAAATTTACAGTAAGCAGAGCATGGAATTAACAAATGTTAACATCACAAATCCAGAGGAAACCTCCTTAGTCATCTCCCCTCATTGGCCTTGCCGACATTTCCCTCTCTTCGTTGGCCAATAATGCATCAGCCTGTTTCTAAATTGAATCAAGAAAATGAGAAAATCAGGACAAAAACGAAACCACAAGGGAACGTATGTTTGCTCTCAAAGTTGCTGTTTTGTCTTTGTCCTTAGGTCATTTTAAAAGCGTATTACGATTGATTTCAAAAATAGAAAACGTAAACACATTGTGAAGGGGTCATGCTAGCTAGCTGTTAGCATGCTGACAGTAATGTCATGCTAGCGGTTGGTTGGCTGCAGTGCTATGTTTGGTTTGTCACATTTCCAAGCCCCTCAGAAGAGTGTCTCTCCCTCTTGTCAGGCCCCAGTTCCTTTCTGTTCTGCAACATGTGTGTTTCTGTGTCTTAGATACACTGTATGTCCAAAAGTATGTGGACACTAATTTGAAGGGGCGTCCACATACTTTTGTATATGTAGTGTACGTGACAGTAGTGGGACAAAGGCAGCCAACCGCAGTCCTTCAGTGGTGTAGGTCTTGTTTTCATTTGCTGAAAGAATGTATATAAATGAGAAAATGTCAAATGTAAAAACCGCTTAAAGACACATGGTATGATTGTACTTTCTTATGAGATTATGTCGTTAAAGCTGAGAATGTAGACCGAGCGTTGTCATTCAAAAAAAAAAAAAACGCTGAATGGATTTAGAAGTTGTTCACATGAAGGTCTGTCTGGTTAGATTGTAGGTTTTATGTGTAACAGTTGTGGGTCCTCCCTCATATGCGTCAATGTTTGCATCATACAGTATTCATTCAACATGTCGCGTAGCACAGTGCTCTGAAAACCAATCCAAAACCAATCCATGACCAAAGTGAACTAGGTTGTTTTCCATACATTTTGGTGTAATATATAATGTTATTTCTTAGAACAGCAAAAGAGGTCAGACGGAACCACTAACATTTCCGAGTAAAAGTAGCGTTTCCTTAGAGGAATTCCCAGAGATGGAATTTCACAAAAATGCAGAACCAAATCGTCTGATTATTTATGTATTTCCGTCCATGACAAGCTGTCAAACAGGTGGTCTTACAGTAGCCACCATTTCTTGGCCTGGTATGTGGGGAAAGCATGGGCAGGTTTGATGGATGTCGAAGTTACGTGTCCAGAACCCCTTTCTCAGACTCAACCCAGAACCAACCCGCTTCCTCACAGGGTTATACTGCACTGTCTACAGTGCCTAGTAGCTCAAGTGTGAACCTCAACACTTCATAATACTGTATAGCCTGGTCCCAGATCTGTTTGTGCTGTCTTGGCAACTCCTACAACTCCTATGGTAATTTTCCAGAGGAGTTGGCCAGACAGCACAAACCGATCTGGGACCAGGCTATGAATAATATCCAGCAAGACAAAAATCACTATACTTTTTCTCCCTTTACCTCAGTCTCTATTTTCTTCCTCTTTTATCTGTGCCACCCTGAATATTGGACTACAGATAACAAGCTTTACTAAACCCTGCAGATGTTATTTAGAAATTGAAACGTACCCCTCGAAAGCATTTTGTAGTCTTCCTAGGGCGAGCCACCCTGTTGTTTTACTTAACAAGCCCCACAGCTTGGCAGTGGAACCAGGGTCGTAACTTGCTCTCTTTGTTCCCCTCCCGCAGTATTTATAACGTCCACAGGTGAGAGAGAGAGAGATCATTAAAGTACCTTATAAAGTAAAAACATAATGAGATATACACAAATGGACGGTGAGGAAAAGTGAGTTATGGTTAAGGGAGTTGAAGGAGAGAGTCTGTCCATTGGGTATAATATGGACTGAAGTGCCAATACTTTTTCTGTCATTGTCTTCGTAAAGCCAGTAAGTAACAAGCCAGAGAGACAAGCTAAATTATTATACGTAGAACATTTTAAATATATATCAAAGCCCAAAATGATTGTAACAATGACTGTAGACCTACTGCTGCCAGGTGTTATGAAATATGTGAAATCTTGCTCAAGAACGCATTGAAAGGGCAAAATTCTATGAAATGTCTCCCCATTTGCCAGAAGCCCCCTCTCCTGTCCTCATGACATTCTGGTCACAGAGTTACACTATAGAGCACCACTCACACAGACGATGTCCACCTGCCTTCTGAGGGCCGATGGGGTGTTGCCTTCCGCCCCATGCACCCCCCCTTCCTTCATCACTCGTGTTATTATGAAGTCTTCCTTGTACATTTTCCTCTGATGCAATGACCACTGACTTTTTAATCGTAAATGACAAATAAATTATTAGTTAATGAAATATGTGTATCGTTTGTCATTTTGGGGATCATGCAGCAGATCTAGATCAACGGCTGCTATGCTGCCATCGGGGCCCAGACCCAACTGTCCGTGTGTGTGCGTTTCCATGTGTTTGGTGCATGTGCTCTTATACTGATGACTACGTGGCTAGTCAAGTGGCCTGTATTGTAACCTTTCTGATTTTGGGTGCTGCACTGGGCTGGCCGTGTGTGTGAGAGTCTGATCCTGCTCTGGGGTTTTTACTCCAACTGAAGACGGGTTAGACTACAGTAGGTGGGGAGACTAGGAGGGAGACTAGGAGGGAGGCTGGGTGGTTCCCCACCCAGGGCAGAGCAGGAGCTGAAGCTCTGAAAATAAACAGTGGGGCAGCACCCGCTCCCCGCCAACCCTCACCTCCATCTCAGTCCCCCCACCTCCACCACACCTCAGAGGAAACCCAACACCATTGCCTGGGACATGGCAGGAAACTCCTCTCTCCTCCCCCCCTCCTCTCTCCTCTTCCCCCAGCCTCCTCTCCTCTCTCCACCCTCTAACCAAACAGGCCACAGCCATCCTTTTAGTTAATTACAGGAAAGCAGTAATTTATCATTACTCTCTCTCACTGGACCAGAAATAGGGCCAGAGCTGAGATGAAGACAGACTGACGCTGTGACGGTCCGGACGTGACAGACTCATTTTCACGCCACTTCGATACAGCTAGGACTGGAAGTGATTTTCTCAGGAGGTTAGGAAACCATTTTCCTAAACTTAACCCAAATTCTTTTAACCTGCTACGTTAATACTCCTAACCTGCTGCGTAAGTTCTAACCTGCTACGGAAAAGTGACTTCCAGTCATAGCTGTATTGTAGCGTGGAAAGAGTGGTTCTAGGTCCGGCCACACTGCGGCACGTCTCCATTTGTGACAGATGTCCATCCCACCTTACCCTGCGGCCGCCCCATCAGTCTCCAGCTCCTGTTACTCGCAGAAGGCACGGCCCTCTGGGATAGGGCTTCAAGAGGTGAAGGGAGTAGGGAATGCAGGAGGTATTACTTGGAGGTATATTTGGGCTGCTCTCCTCTCCTGTCTTCTTGTCTATCTTCTCCTTTCCTCCCCTGCTCTCCCCTCTCTTTTCAACTCACCTCCCCTGTGCTTTCCCACTCCAAGAGAAGTTGGACTTGTGGTGTTCCAAAAAGGAGTTATCTGGAACTCCTTCTCTTCAAGGGTATAGGAACCCCACTCCCCTCTGTTGCTGCTTTCCCAAGGGCTGGTAGACTGGGAAAGACAAATGATGTGCTGAAACCTCGCTCAGCCATACAGGAAGTACTTGCCTGACATGACATCTCAGACACGCGCCAGTGGGCCCTGGTTGGCCTCTCTGGCTACCGGCGGGCCAGCCGGCCAATCCCCTGACTGAAAACAGAGCCAGAGGCTGGGCTGAAGGCGTGGGCCCAGGGAGCACTGCTCTCACTCTCACAGGGAGACTGGGGGTCCATCAAAAACATCCCCATAAAGTACAGTACCCCAAATATACTGAACAAAAATACAAACGCAACATGTAAAGTGTTGGTCCCATTTTTCATGAGCTGAAATAAAAGATCCCAGAAATGTTTCATACGCACAAAAAGCTTATTTCTCTCAAATGTTTTGCACAAATTTGTTTACATCCCTGTTAGTGAGAATTTCTCCTTTCCAAGATAATCCATCCACCTGGACAGGTTTGGCATATCAATAAGCTGATTTAAACAGCATGATCATTACACAGGTGCACCTTGTGCTGGGGACAATAAAAGACCACTCTAAAATGTGCAGTTTTGTCACACAACACAATGCCACAGATGGCTCAAGTTTTGAGGGAGGGTGCAATTGGCATGCTGACTGCAGGAATGTCCACCAGAGCTTTTGCCAGATAATTTAATGTTAATTTCTCTACCATAAGCTGCCTCCAACGAACGTCGTTTTAGAGACTGACAACCGCAGACCAAGTGTAACCACACCAGCCCAGGACCTCCACACCCGGCTTCTTCACCTGCGGGATCGTCTAAGGAGTGGGAGGGGAGGCTCTGAGGAGTATTTCGGTCTGTAAAAAGCCCTTTTGTGGGGAAAAACTCATGATTTGGCTGGGCCTGGCTCCCCAGTGGATGGGCCTGGCTCCCAAGTAGGTGGGCCTACTGTATGCCCTCCCAGGCCCACCTATGGATGCGCCACTGCCCAGTCATGTGAAATCTATAGATTTTTTTCAATTGACTTCCTTCTATGAAGTGTAACTCAGTTAAATCTTTGAAATTGCTGCATGTTGCGTTTATATTTTTGTTCAGTGTATTGATTGATTTTTTTTTTCTTCCAGAAACTGTTTTCTATTTAGACATTCACCAGAAGCAACCCTTATTAATAGAAATTGTAATATATGCTTAGTCTATGGCTTATTAACTGTTAAGTACTAGTGAATAAGCGTTGAATAACAGGTTATCCTATATCCATCACTAATATCATTACAGACTCCAGCCATTTCAATCCTATATCATCTCTCAGCTCTGACATGGCTTCTTGAGGCCGGACCTTTGGGATACTTAATCGCAGCCCATGATTGGTCGAGGGCTAAAAGCCCCAATAGCCCCCAATAGCTCCTGGAGTCCAAACCGCTGCCCTCGACAGCGATGTGTTGACAAGACCCCCATCAGGGCCGTTCACCTGGCTTACTTTGGCAAACGCTCCCGCAACATGATTAAAAATAGGGCTGTTACTCTTTTCCCCTCAATTTAATAATGTTACGAATAGGGGAGTCATTATGATTTGGGGAGCTCAACCCTGTGTGGGGGTTGGTTAAATGGAGAGTTATGGAGGTGCTAGAAAAACATGGGATTTTTTTATTTTCCTTTCCGTTAATGATGTCATGTTGGTTGGGAGGATGTATGTGCGTTCGAACATTTCCCAGGTTTACCTTGGCTGTTTGATTCTGTTCAGAGATTGAACCCAGGGTCATATTCAGTAGGCACGAAAAATAAGAAAGCAGTCCAAAAGCGAGTGAAACTGGGATGTACTATCTGAACCTGTCCAATAATAAAAGTTTGTTTTAGTTTTCCATTGCAAAGCATTTTGAAACAGTGTGACATTATGAACACGACCCAGGAAATGTTTGTTTTGTTTTCACTGACAACCTGACATTAACACTTTGGCTATGACGACTTCATTGAAAGGTAGACCCTTCGCTTGATTCTTCTTAAAATGTATCTTTGGCGATCTTGGGCAGTAAAGCATTTAAAGAGACACCGAACATTGGCACGTGTGTTTTTCTGTTGCTTCGCATTTGGTTACTGTTTGTCCCCCATGAGACACTGTAGACGCCTATTTCACTTCCTCAAAATCCCCAGAATGAATCTGAGAAATCTGTAATAAATGTTGACGTTTTGGCCGAGGATGTTTTAGTTTTAGTTGTGCAATTTTACATCTAACTAAGGTGTTTGGTGCAGTATTTCTCAAGTATTTAAAAAAAAAACTGTGTTGTCTTATGTAAACAGTCAAAAACTGTAATATCCTATGTTTCACGGAATCGTGGCTGAATGACGACATGGATATTCAGCTAGCGAGATATACGCTGTGACAATACAGAGGCGGATGCAAGATGCAAGCAACGATGGTTTAATGAATACAGTTTACAGCAGCAACAGGACAGACAGACTGTACTCAGACGGAATCCGACCCAGGGACTAGGGCGCATCTTCCGATGATAGCGTGCTGAGAAATCCAGGGGAGTGTGTCCGGATGGGTAGGAAGGAGCACAGAAGATAATCCACACAAGGGCGGCGATGGGTTCCCCATCAACAAGTCGTGGCGGCGGGGGAACCGGGACCGGCGGGTTAATGCGTGCCTGAAACACAGGTTTTATTTTAGACACATGAAAGGTAGGATGAATTCTCCTATACGCCGGAGGAAGCTTGAGCCGGACCGCCACCGGACAAATGATCCTGGTGACTTTGAACGGGCCGATAAATTTGGGGGCAAGCTTGTTCGAAACGGATCGGAGTGGAATGTTCTTAGTAGAAAGCCACACTCTTTGGCCAACGACGTATACCGGAGGCTTCGACCGGCGGCGATCGGCCTTAGCCTTGGTGCGCGCCCCCACCCGGAGAAGAGTCTCACGGGCTCTGCTCCATGCGTGACGGCACCTCTGGATGAAAGCGTGAGCGGAGGGAACAGTGACCTCGGACTCCGTACTGGGAAAGATAGGTGGCTGGTAACCTAAACTACACTCAAACGGAGAGAGACCCGTGGCTGCCACTGGCAACGAATTGTGAGCGTACTCAACCATAGAGAGTTGTTGACTCCAGGAAGAGGGATTCTTAGAAACCAAACATCGCAACATTCTCTCCAAATCTTGGTTGGCCCTCTCCGTTTGACCGTTGCTCTGGGGATGAAACCCTGAAGACAGACTGACACTCGCTCCCAGTAACCTACAAAACTCTTGCCAAAACTTGGACACAAATTGGGACCCCCTGTCAGAAACTACGTCCATCGGCAGGCCATGTAAGCGAAAGACGTGATCCACGACAGTTACCGCTGTCTCCTTGGCAGATGGTAATTTAGGCAAGGGAATAAAATGAGCCGCCTTCGAGAACCGGTCCACCACGGTCAAAACAACCGTCTTGCCCTGGGAGGGCGGGAGGGCGGTAACAAAATCTAGCGCGATGTGGGACCAGGGTCTCGAAGGGACCGACAGCGGTTGGAGTAACCCATCTGGGGGTCGATTAGAAGTCTTCCCAGTGGCACAAACCGAGCAAGCCAAGACAAAACTGTGAATGTCACGAGCCATCAGTGGCCACCAAAAGCGTTGCTTAACCAAAAAGCTAGTGCGGCTGACTCCTGGATGACACGCTACGTTGGAGCAATGCCCCCACCGAATAACATCGGACCGACACCCCTCCGGCACAAACAACCGATTAGGCGGGCAACCGGGCGGAGGCTTTACCCCTTCTAAGGCCGTTTTGACCCTCGATTCAACCTCCCATGTGAGTGTGGAGACCACTAGGGTCCCGGGTAGGATGCACTCGGGAGTGGATGGGCGTTCGGAATGGTCAAAAATGCGAGAAAGGGAATCGGGTTTGACATTCTTGGAACCCGGGCGATACGAGAGAGAGAAGTCAAAACGTCCGAAAAAGAGTGCCCACCGCGCCTGCCTGGAGTTGAGTCGCTTGGCGGTTCTGATATATTCCAAATTTTTGTGATCGGTCCAAACTATAAAAGGTACCCCCGAACCCTCTAACCAATGGCGCCACTCCTCCAGTGCTAACTTCACTGCCAACAACTCTCTGTTGCCAATGTCGTAGTTGCGTTCCGCAGGTGATAACCGATGGGACAGGAACGCGCAAGGGTGCATCTTGTCGTCAGAAGAGGAACGTTGGGAAAGTACCGCACATACCCCCACCTCTGAAGCGTCCACCTCCACCACGAACTGACGCGAGGGATCGGGAGCTATGAGGATGGGGGCCGAAACAAAGCGGCTCTTGAGTTTGGCGAATGCAGCCTCGGCTGTATCGGACCACCTGAACGTCACTCTGGGGGAGGTTAAGGCGGTAAGAGAAGCGACTATCTTGCTAAAGTTGCGAACGAAACGCCGGTAGAAATTGGCGAATCCCAGAAACCTCTGTAGGGCCTTACGGGAATCTGGGCTTGGCCAATCCACCACAGCCTTAACCTTGTCAGGATCCATGCGAATACCTTCAGTCGAGACAATGTAACCTAGGAATGGAACGGATTGTGCATGAAAAATGCATTTCTCCGCCTTGACAAAAAGTCCATTCTCCAACAACCTCTGAAGCACTCGTCTGACGTGCTGAACGTGTTCCTGGAGAGAAGAAGAAAAAATCAGTATGTCATCCAGGTAAACATATATGAACTGATCAATCATATCTCTCAGCACGTCATTGACGAGTGCCTGGAAAACCGCTGGGGAGTTGGATAGCCCAAAAGGCATGACCAAATATTCGAAGTGCCCTCTGGGGGTGTTAAACGCGGTCTTCCATTCGCCCCCCCTCCTTATGCGAACCAAATGATATGCATTACGTAAATCCAACTTAGTGAACACGGATGCTCCCTGTAACCTTTCAAAGGCTGAGGACATCAACGGTAAGGGATAGGTATTCTTCACTGTGATGTTATTCAACCCACGGTAATCAATGCAAGGACGCAGAGATCCGTCCTTCTTCCCCACAAAGAAGAACCCCGCCCCCGCTGGAGAAGAGGAAGGACGAATGAATCCAGATGCCAGAGAATCAGAGATGTATCTCTCCATAGCCTCCCTCTCAGGAACAGAGAGTGAATATAACTTGCCTTTAGGCGGAGACTCACCTGGCAATAATTCTATTGCACAGTCATAGGGACGATGCGGAGGAAGAGAAGCAGCACGGGACTTACTGAACACCTCCTTCAGGTCGAGGTATTCAACGGGCACGTTAGACAAATCCACTGCCTCCTCTAGAAACACAGAATCAGACACAGATGAACAAGCAGACACTAAACAGGACTCAAGACACTTGTTACTCCACATGGATATAGAGTTATGACCCCAGTCAACTCTGGGGTTGTGTTGGGTGAGCCAAGGGTGGCCGAGAACTAATGGTGCAAGGGGTGAGTCCATGAGTAGAAATGATAGTGTCTCAGTGTGATTGCCAGAAGTGATGAGTGTGATAGGTTCAGTGGTGTGAGAAATGTTGGGGAGTTCTTGACCATTGAGAGCGTTGACGGATATCTTGTGCGTGAGTGAGGTGATAGGAATCTGGAGTTTGTGAGCGAGCTTGAAGTCCATGAAATTACCCTCTGCTCCTGAGTCCAGTAAGGCTTGGGTGTCGTGCGTGTGGGTGGCCCATCTTAGTCTTACCGGGAGGAGAGTAGATGATGAGGTCTTCTCTGTGGTGACACCACCCGATAGTAGCCTCATACTTACTACCGGGCCTGATCTTTTACCGGGCAGGAGTGGATAAAGTGGCCCGCTCTACCACAGTAGAGACAGAGTCCTTGGGATCTCCGCCTCTCCCTCTCTTCCCGGGAGAGGCGAGCTCTCCCCAGCTGCATGGGTTCGTGAGCGGAGGCTGAACTGGCCGTGTTCCCGCCGCTGGCATGCCAGCCCTCCGTGTCGTTATACGGTCTGTTAGGGCATGCTCGGCGGCCAATACGACTCAGACGAGCGTCGACCCTCAAGGCTAGTTCCACTAGTCCATTTAAACTCCTGGGAAGGTCCAGAACATAAATCTCCTTCTGGATCCGGTCCTCCAGCCCATGCAGGAACATGTCCCACTGCGCCTCCTCGTTCCACTGACACTCTGCGGCCAGAGTGCGGAATTGGATGGAGTATTCCGATACTGAACGGTCTCCTTGGCGAAGGTCAGCGAGTAGTCTGGCCGCCTCCCTACCCGCCACGGCCTGATCGAAGACCCTTCTCATCTCCTCGGAGAGTGTCTGGAAAGAGGTGCAGCATGGGTCCTGGTTCGCCCACACCGCCGTTCCCCAAAGAGCCGCTTTGCCTGATAGCAGTGTGAGTACGAATGCTACCTTAGACTGTTCACGGTTGAAGGTCCGTGGCTGCAACGAGAAATGCATGGAACATCTCGTAAGAAAAGCTCTGCAATAGTCAGGATCACCTGAATAACCCTCTGGTGTCGGTAGCCGTGGCTCTAGCTGGGAATCCGGCTCTGGCGGGGCGGGTTGAACTGCCGGTGTAGGTGGCGCAGCGAGACCCCTCAGATGTTGTAATTGTTGGGTCAGCTGGGATACCTGCGTCGCAAGGGCTTGTACTGCCCGACCTGTGCTGGAGATGTTCTCCTCTTGTTGATCCATTCTCGTGATACTGCGGGAAATGAATTCGGTCAGACTCGTTGAACTCGCTGCATCCATGGTCTGGTCAGATCGTTCTGTGACAATACAGAGGCGGATGCAAGATGCAAGCAACGATGGTTTAATGAATACAGTTTACAGCAGCAACAGGACAGACAGACTGTACTCAGACGGAATCCGACCCAGGGACTAGGGCGCATCTTCCGATGATAGCGTGCTGAGAAATCCAGGGGAGTGTGTCCGGATGGGTAGGAAGGAGCACAGAAGATAATCCACACAAGGGCGGCGAGAGAATGAGCACGGACACACGACACAACCTCAGGGAAGTAACAACGATCTGACAACAAGAAACACTGGTTACAGAACATATAAAGGGAAGATAAGTGATTCCAGCTGGCGCAGACAATCAGGCCGAGATTGGGAACCACGCCCACACAAACACGGGAGAGAGAGAGAGAGAGAGAGAGAGAGAGAGAGAGAGAGAGAGAGAGAGAGAGAGATAGAGAGAGAGAGAGAGAGAGAGAGAAAAAGAGAAAGAGAAAGAGAGAGAGAGGCAGTGGATTCATGAACCGTGACATACGCTGCACCAGCAGGATAGAACAGCATACTCCGGTAAGACCAGGGGGGGCGGTCTGTGCATATTTGTAAGCAACAGCTGGTGCATGAAATCTAAGGAAGTCTCTAGATTTTGCTCGCCTGAAGTAGAGTATATTGTGATAAATTGCAGGCCACACTACTTGCCTAGAGAGTTCTCAGCTATACTTTTCGTGGCTGTTAATTTACCACCACAAACAGATGCTGGCACTAAGACCGCACTCAGTCAGCTGTATAAAGAAATGAGCAAACAGGAAATCACTCTCCCAGAGGCGGCGCTCCTAGTGGCCAGAGACTTTAATGCAGGGAAACTTAAATCAGTTCTACCAAATCTCTATCAACATGCAACCAGAGGGAAAAAAATTCTAGATCACCCGTACCCCACACACAGAGACGCGTACAAAGCTCTCCCTCGCCCTCCATTTGGTAAATCCGACCACAACTCTATCCTCCTGATTCCTGCTTACAAGCAAAAATTAAAGCAGGAAGCACCAGTGACTCGGTCTATAAAAAAGTGCTCAGATGAAGCAGATGCTAAACTACAGGACTGTTTTGCTATCACAGACAGGAACATGTTCCGGGATTCTTCCGATGACATTGAGGAATACACCACATCAGTCACTGGCTTTATCAATAAGTGCATCGAGGACGTCGTCCCCACAGTGACTGTACGTACATACCCCAACCAGAAGCCATGGATTACAGGCAACATTCACACTGAGCTAAAGGGTAAAGCTGCCGCTTTCAAGGTGCGGGACTCTAACCCGGAAGGTTACAAGAAATCCCGCTATGCCCTGCGACGAACCATCAAACAGGCAAAGCGTCAATACAGGGCTAAGATTGAATCATACTACACCGGCTCCGACACTCGTCGGATGTGGCAGGGCTTGCAAACTATTACAGACTGCAAAGGGAAGCACAGCCGCGAGCCTACCAGACGAGCTAAATCACTTCTATGCTCGCTTCGAGGCAAGCAACACTGAGGCATGAACGAGAGCATCAGATGTTCAGGACGACTGTGTGATCACGCTCTCCGTAGCCGATGTGAGTAAGACCTTTAAACAGGTCAACATACACAAGGCTGCGGGGCCAGACAGATTACCAGGACGTGTGCTCCGGGCATGTGCTGACCAACTGGCAGGTGTCTTCACTGACATTTTCAACATGTCCCTGATTGAGTCTGTAATACCAACATGTTTCAAGCAGACCACCATAGTCCCTGTACCCAAGAACACAAAGGCAACCTGCCTAAATGA
Source organism: Salvelinus alpinus (assembly GCF_045679555.1). Classification (NCBI taxonomy): domain Eukaryota; kingdom Metazoa; phylum Chordata; class Actinopteri; order Salmoniformes; family Salmonidae; genus Salvelinus; species Salvelinus alpinus. The sequence goes on from NC_092088.1 coordinate 25,147,372, forward strand.
CTACAGAACTGTAGCACTCACGTCCGTAGCCATGAAGTGCTTTGAAAGGCTGGTAATGGCTCACATCAACACCATTATCCCAGAAAGCCTAGACCCACTCCAATTTACATACCGCCCAAACAGATCCACAGATGATGCAATCTCTATTGCACTCCACACTGCTCTTTCCCACCTGGACAAAAGGAACACCTATGTGAGAATGCTATTCATCGACTACAGCTCAGCGTTCAACACCATAGTACCCTCGAAGCTCATCACTAAGCTAAGGGCCCTGGGACTAAACACCTCCCTCTGCAACTGGATCTTGGACTTCCTGACGGGCCGCCCCCAGGTGGTGAGGGTAGGTAGCAACACATCTGCCACGCTGATCCTCAACACTGGAGCTCCCCAGGGGTGCGTGCTCAGTCCCCTCCTGTACTCCCTGTTCACCGACGACTGCATGGCCAGGCACGACTCCAACTCCATCATTAAGTTTGCAGACGACACAACAGTGATAGTAGGCCTGATCACCGACAACGACGAGACAGCCTATAGGGAGGAGGTCAGAGACCTGGCCGGGTGGTGCCAGAATAACAACCTATCCCTCAACGTAACCAAGACTAAGGAGATGATTGTGGACTACAGGAAAAGGAGCACCGAGCACGCCCCCATTCTCATTGACGGGGCTGTAGTGGAGCAGGTTGAGAGCTTCAAGTTCCTTGGTGTCCACATCAACAACAAACTAGAATGGTCCAAACACACCAAGACAGTCGTGAAGAGGGCACGACAAAGCCTATTCCCCCTCAGGAATCTAAAAAGATTTGGCATGGGTCCTGAGATCCTCAAAAGGTTCTACAGCTGCAACATCGAGAGCATCCTGACTTGTTGCATCACTGCCTGGTACGGCAATTGCTCGGCCTCCGACCACAAGGCACTACAGAGGGTAGTGCGTACGGCCCAGTACATCAGGCGGTGTCAGAGGAAGGCCCTAAAAATTGTCAAAGACCCCAGCCACCCCAGTCATAGACTGTTCTCTCTACTATCGCATGGCAAGTGGTACCGGAGTGCCAAGTCTAGGACAAAAGGCTTTTTACTGTTGTTTTATTTCTTTACACACACACACACACACACACACACACACACACACACACACACACACACACACACACACACACACACACACACACACACACACACACACACACACACACACACACACACACCTTTTTTTTTGCACTATTGGTTAGAGCCTGTAAGTAAGCATTTCACTATAAGGTCTATAATATTGTTGTAGTCGGCGCACGTGACAAATAAACTTTGATTTGATTTGAGCTGCTGTCCACTGTCTCTGCTATTGGATAGAGAGCAATCACCCCAGTTGTTCACCCCATGTTAGTGGGCAAATGGACGTTGTCAAATCAAAACCGCAACCTTCATTTACCCGGTGTGACGCACAGATGCTCCAAACTCCATTTTAGATGAGACAAAATTATTCTATTTACACTTTGTAGTCAATTTTGACACTAGAATAACTGTTTCTGACTTATATCAATGCCACATAGACAGTCTTCAAAGGGATTCATGCTTTTTAAAGGCAGTCCCCCTTTAAGTGAGAAACAGTGAACACACTCTTACGCCATGTTGGAGGACCACCTTGGTGTTCCATGTTGGAAGACCACCTTAGTGTTCCATGTTGGAAGACCACCTTAGTGTTCCATGTTGGAAGACCACCTTACTGTTCGCCAGGTTAGGAGGTGGGCTGGAGGAGAGAGGGGTCTCCTGGGAAAAACCCACGTTAAGTGGGTGACTGCATGGTGAGGCCAGACACTCTGGTGCAGGAGAGGGTTGCTGCTTCTTAGAGGGGGGAACGGTGCTAGGCGGATTCATGCCAAATCTCGCCCTGCTCACACACACACACACACACACACACACACACACACACACACACACACACACACACACACACACACACACACACACACACACACACACACACACACACACACACACACACACACACACACACACACACACACAAACTGCTTGGGGGCCATAGAGGGGGGGGGTTAACCTATCACGCTTTCATAACCTGCCAAACCAGCTTCATTGGGCTTAAATGGGACCTCATTACCACTCGGCTTCAAAGCCAAACAATGGTCTTTTTCAGCATGGTGCCTGTGTGTGTTTCACTTATACCTTATACCTCTTTTTCACTCTATTTTTCAGTCTCCCACTTTCTCTTCCCCTTTCCCTCTACCCCCTCGCCTTTTCTCTTCTCCCTATCTTCCTTCTATTTTGTCTCCCTCTCAGTGTCCTTGGGGTGTGTGTGTGTCCAAAGTGTGTGTGCGTCCTTGCACTCGTGTCTTCGTGTGCGTTAGCAGCATACATACATGCATGTATGTATTCAAGTGTATTTGTGGGTCACGTAATATTATAGACCCCTGGAAACCGCAGAAATGCGGTGAGAAGTCCGTACGGACACCCAAGTCATAAATATGCAGTGTCTCTATCACTCTCTCGTTCTCTCTCATGGTCCACGTCTCTTCCGTTCTTCCCTGAGTAGAAGCAGCTGCTGTCCACTCAAGACGCCCTTGTTCTCTCTGCAGCTGACAAGATGCGCGACGATGACCACGCCTCTGTTCACACATCTGTCCTCCTTCAATTTTCCGTCTTTCCATTTCAGAAACCTTGAAAAACGTTCTATGCATTTTTTCTCTCTCTCTCAGAGGCACCCCTACAAACCCTGTCATTCCACCCAGCGAAACCAACGCAATCCGCACGGGCCTGCGAGCCACGCTAATAATGGCATCGCTCTTCGACAGCTTTCCCTACACAACCGAACAATGTCTGTCGCATTAAGGTGACTCTGGGTACATAACTCGAGTCTGTGTTCCTTTGTTGGGCCTCTTTTAATAGAGAAACAAATGTTATTGAGCTATTGAGTGAGTGAAAGTGAGGAGAAATGTGAGTAATTTAAAACCGGTGTGGTCCTATGAGGGTTTCGATAAGCGCATTGTATACCAGAGGCTAGCTCTGTCCTAATCCTGTCCTCAGCTTTGTGTTTGATTGGGTACTGTTGAAAATGGGGATGAGTCTGCCTCTTCAAAGCCTGTAACATTAGAGGTTTGTGTGTGTGTGTGTGTGTGTGTGTGTGTGTGTGTGTGTGTGTGTGTGTGTGTGTGTGTGTGTGTGTGTGTGTGTGTGTGTGTGTGTGTGTGTGTGTGTGTGTGTGTGTGTGTGTGTGTGTGTGTGTGTGTGTGTGTGTGTGTGTGTGTGTGTGTGTGTGTGTGTACTTGCATGCCTGTGGTTTTTCAGACTGGTTGACTTGTGCTGGTCATATTTCTATTACTTGACCTATCACAGCCTATCCAGAACTGTGATCCACAAATTGCTCTAGTTAGAGAATTCTCAACTTGGCTTGGAGAAAATGTGCAATTACTGGTCTTCCATGTTTGGTACATGAGGGCACACTTCTACCTCTCCTGATATTAATCCCTCTAACACTTTTGGGTGTTTGCTTTGGCAGAGAGCGGTCATCCAGGGTTGAGAGCTTAAAAGCGGCCATCTTGTTTTGGGTAAAGATTTGGGTTCGGATCAGAGAGTGGACCTGGCTTCGTTTCTACCAGCCTCTGGATAGAGAGAGACACAAACAAAGCCAAACAGACTGCACTCACTCACACTCTCTAAAACATAAGGTGGTTTGGAGCAGAAGAGAGAAAGAGAGAGAAAAAGAGAAATAATCGATCTGTGACTTTTTCCGCTGTGAAGCTGACCGTCAGATCAGGTGCCAAGGGTTAAAAGTGACTTGGAACGTTAAAAAAATGAAATACGGAGGAAACCCAAAAAGAAAGGATGGAAAAACCGCCACGTAACAGCATTAGATAATATGTTAGCTTCAACTCCGGAATCCATGTTTTATTCAAATACTTGAAATACCACGAAAGACAAAATGGTGGACTACAAGAATAAATGATATCATTTGGAGGAGGTTCATTTTGTGTTGGATTTTATTTATTTATTTATTTATTTATTTAACCTTTATTTAACCAGGTAGGCAAATTGAGAACACGTTCTCATTTACAATTGCGACCTGGCCAAGATAAAGCAAAGCAGTTCGACACATACAACAACACATAGTTACACATGGAGTAAAACAAACATATAGTCAATGATACAGTGAAAAAAAAAAAAAAGTCTATATACAATGTGAGCAAGTGAGGTGAGATAAGGGAGGTGAAGGCAAACAAATATATGTATAAATAAATAAAAATATAAAAAGGCCATGGTGGCGAAGTAAATACAACACAGCAAGTAAAATAAAAACTAAAAACACTGGAATGGTTGGTTTGCAGTGGAAGAAAGCGCAAAGTAGAGACAGAAATAATGGGGTGCAAAGGAGCAAAATAAATAAATAAATACAGTAGGTAAAGAGGTAGTTGTTTGGGCTAAATTATAGATGGGCTATGTACAGGTGCAGTAATCTATGAGCTGCTCTGACAGCTGGTGCTTAAAGCTAGTGAGGGAGATAAGTGTTTCCAGTTTCAGAGATTTTTGTAGTTCGTTCCAGTCATTGGCAGCAGAGAACTGGAAGGAGAGGCGGCCAAAGGAAGAATTGGTTTTGGGGGTGACCAGAGAGATAAACCTGCTGGAGCGCGTGCTACAGGTAGGTGTTGCTATGGTGACCAGCGAGCTGAGATAAGGGGGGACTTTACCTAGCAGGGTCTTGTAGATGACCTGGAACCAGTGGGTTTGGCGACGAGTATGAAGCGAGGGCCAGCCAACGAGAGTGTACAGGTCGCAGTGGTGGGTAGTATATGGGGCTTTGGTGACAAAACGGATGGCACTGTGATAGACTGCATCCAATTTATTGAGTAGGGTTTTGGAGGCTATTTTGTAAATGACATCACCGAAGTCGAGGATTGGTAGGATGGTCAGTTTTACAAGGGTATGTTTGGCAGCATGAGTGAAGGATGCTTTGTTGCGGAATAGGAAGCCAATTCTAGATTTAACTTTGGATTGGAGATGTTTGATGTGAGTCTGGAAGGAGAGTTTACAGTCTAACCAGACACCTAGGTATTTGTAGTTGTCCACATATTCTAAGTCAGAGCCGTCCAGAGTAGTGATGTTGGACAGGCGGGCAGGTGCAGGCAGCGATCGGTTGAAGAGCATGCATTTAGTTTTACTTGTATTTAAGAGCAATTGGAGGCCACGGAAGGAGAGTTGTATGGCATTGAAGCTCGCCTGGAGGGTTGTTAACACAGTGTCAAAAGAAGGGCCAGAAGTATACAGAATAGTGTCGTCTGCGTAGAGGTGGATCAGAGAATCACCAGCAGCAAGAGCGACATCATTGATGTATACAGAGAAGAGAGTCGGTCCAAGAATTGAACCCTGTGGCACCCCCATGGAGACTGCCAGAGGCCCGGACAACAGACCCTCCGATTTGACACACTGAACTCGATCAGAGAAGTAGTTGGTGAACCAGGCGAGGCAATCATTAGAGAAACCAAGGCTGTCGAGTCTGCCGATGAGGATGTGGTGATTGACAGAGTCAAAAGCCTTGGCCAGGTCAATGAATACGGCTGCACAGTATTGTTTCCTATCGATGGCGGTTAAGATATCGTTTATGACCTTGAGCGTGGCTGAGGTGCACCCATGACCAGCTCTGAAACCAGATTGCATAGCGGAGAAGGTATGGTGGGATTCGAAATGGTCGGTAATCTGTTTGTTGACTTGGCTTTCGAAGACCTTAGAAAGGCAGGGTAGGATAGATATAGGTCTGTAGCTGTTAGGGTCAAGAGTGTCCCCCCCTTTGAAGAGGGGGATAACCGCAGCTGCTTTCCAATCTTTGGGAATCTCAGACGACACGAAAGAGAGGTTGAAAAGGCTAGTAATAGGGGTGGCAACAATTTCAGCAGATAGTTTTAGAAAGAAAGGGTCCAGATTATCTAGCCCGGCTGATTTGTAAGGGTCCAGATTTTGTAGCTCTTTTAGAACATCAGCTGACTGTATTTGGGAGAAAGAGAAATGGGGAAGGCTTGGGCGAGTAGCAGAGGGGAGGGCAGTGCTGTTGTCCGGGGTAGGGGTAGCCAGGTGGAAAGCATGGCCAGCCGTAGAAAAATGCTTATTGAAATTCTCAATTATAGTGGATTTGTCGGTGGTGACAGTGTTTCCTATCTTCAGAGCAGTTGGAAGCTGGGAGGAGGTGTTCTTATTCTCCATGGACTTTACAGTGTCCCAGAACTTTTTTGAATTTGTGTTGCAGGAAGCAAATTTCTGCTTGAAAAAGCTGGCCTTGGCTTTTCTAACTGCCTGTGTATACTGGTTTCTAGCTTCCCTGAAAAGTTGCATATCACGGGGGCTGTTCGATGCTAATGCAGAACGCCATAGGATGTTTTTCTGTTGGTTAAGGGCAGTCAGGTCAGGAGAGAACCAAGGGCTATATCTGTTCCTGGTTCTAAATTTCTTGAATGGGGCATGCTTATTCAAGATGGTGAGGAGGGCATTTTTTTTAAATGTCCAGGCATCCTCTACTGACGGGATGAGGTCAGTATCCTTCCAGGATACCTCGGCCAGGTCGATTAGAAAGGCCTGCTCGCTGAAGTGTTTCAGGGAGCGTTTGACAGTGATGAGTGGAGGTCGTTTGACCGCTGACCCATTACGGATGCAGGCAATGAGGCAGTGATCGCTGAGATCTTGGTTGAAAACAGCAGAGGTGTATTTGGAGGGCAAGTTTGTTAGGATGATATCTATGAGGGTACCCGTGTTTACGGAATTGGGGTGGTACCTGGTAGGTTCATTGATAATTTGTGTGAGATTGAGGGCATCAAGCTTAGATTGTAGGGTGGCTGGGGTGTTAAGCATGTTAAAATTTAGGTCGCCTAGCAGCACGAGCTCTGAAGATAGATGGGGGGCAATCAGTTCACATATAGTGTCCAGAGCACAGCTGGGGGCAGAGGGTGGTCTATAGCAGGCGGCAACGGTGAGAGACTTGTTTTTAGAGAGGTGGATTTTTAAAAGTAGAAGTTCAAATTGTTTGGGAACAGACCTGGATAGAACTCTACAGAACTCTGCAGGCAATCTTTGCAATAGATTGCAACACCGCCCCCTTTGGCCGTTCTATCTTGTCTGAAAATCTTGTAGTTGGGGATGAAAATGTCAGAATTTTTGGTGGTCTTTCTAAGCCAGGATTCAGACACGGCTAAAACATCCGGGTTGGCAGAGTGTGCTAAAGCAGTGAACAAAACAAACTTAGGGAGGAGGCTTCTAATGTTAACATGCATGAAGCCAAGGCTATTACGGTTACAGAAGTCATCAAAAGAGAGCGCCTGGGGAATAGGAGTGGAGCTAGGTACTGCAGGGCCTGGATTCACCTCTACATCACCAGAGGAACAGAGGAGGAGTAGGATAAGGGTACGGCTAAAAGCTATGAGAATTGGTCGTCTAGAACTTCTAGAGCAGAGAGTAAAAGGAAGTTTCTGGGGGCGATAAAATAGCTTAAAGGAATAATGTACAGACAAAGGTATGGTAGGATGTGAATACAGTGGAGGTAAACCTAGGTATTGAGTGATGATGAGAGAGATATTGTCTCTAGAAACATCATTGAAACCAGGTGATGTCATCGCATATGTGCGTGGTGGAACTGTGAGGTTGGATATGGTATAGTGAGCAGGGCTAGAGGCTCTACAGTGAAATAAGCCAATAAACACTAACCAGAACAGCAATGGACAAGGCATATTTACATTAAGGAGAGGCATGCTTAATCGAGTGATCAATAAGGGTCCAGTGAGTAGAGGTTGGTTGGGGTCACGGCGATCCAGACAGCTGGCCGGGTAGATGGCTATCGGTAGCAAGATAGCATAGTATGGAAGTCTATTTGTAGATACCTCGTGCGTTTCCGTCGGTAAGTTAGTGGGGTTCCGTGTGGTAGAGGGGATCAATCCAAATTGGCAAAATAGATATAGTGACCCAAGAAAAAAATAAAATAAATGAATAATAATAATAATTGTCCGATATACTTATTCAGATAGCAGCCGGTAAGACAGCTAACGGTTAGCGGGCTCCAGATGAGCGTTCAGGTAACGTCGGGACGGAGGTGCCAGTTGGATAACTCCCTCGGGCAGATAACGTCGGCAGTCAGTCGTGAAGGCCCGGTGGGGCTCCGTATCTGCAGCAACAACAAAACAAAAAAAACGGGTCCGGATAGGTGACTGTAGCCCAGGAATGGCTGATGGAACTCCTCAGCTGGCTAGCTCCGGAATGATTTGAGTTTGCTCCGGGATCGACGTAAGCCAATAGTCACACGGTTTGCAGCTAGCTAGCTGCAAATGTCCAGAGCCTGCGGCTGAAATCCGGGGAAACTGAGAGAAAAAAAGTCCCGGAATGCTCCGGTCCGAGTCGCGTTGCACAAAAGTGCCGGTAGATTATCGAGCTAAAGGAATAGCTGATGACCACAAAACGTGGGCAGCTGAAACACCAACGCTAGCCAGCAGACCGGCTAATTTCTGGGCAGCTACAGATTAGCTTCTGGCTAGCTTTCTGGCTAGCTTCTGAATTAGCCCCTGGCTAGCTTCCACGGTGGATTTTCAGATTTGAGGTAAATAATACTTTTTTGTAATTGGTGAAGCGGGTTGCAGGAAAGCTTTTGCAGGAAAGCTTTTGTAGTTGAGTTCTTGGATAATAAAATATATAAAAGATATGCGAAGAAAGGTGTAAATATATATATATACAGGACACGACAATACGAAACAGAAATGACGTCTGAACTGCTAAGCCATCTTGGAAGACAGGATGGATTGGAAGTGTTGCTAGTTGGCCTCCATTGGGATCCAGGACGTTTAGATACATATGTGTAATTTAACAGTGAATAACTAGACGTGGTCATCTCACAGGCCATTTCCAACTAAATCTGACTCACTGTAGAACTGATAGTAGGAGCGAACACTTTAGTCTCTCATCTGCAGGACGTCGTCTATCTGACGAACATCTTGGCAACATCTAGAGCGATGTTCAAGTGCGTGCGTGTTTCTCTGCTCTCAAGGACAGCGTGGTGTTCCGTAAAGAAGAGCCAGAGATGAATTGTGTTGACAATACCTCTTTTGCATGATGACTGCACGGGAAAGGAATCCAACTCTAAGTGGTGCCTCATCTCATCTTAGATCAGAACCATGCAGTTGAGTTAGGCTAAAAACATTTCTGTCCAATTCCCAAAATTATGCCGAACATCTCCTTCGGTGCTCAAATGCACTATATCTCTGTCATCTAAAGTTTCTAATCAATTCGTCGTGTCTGACTTGACTCTTTGACTCTTTCAGTTCCAAGTCAAACAAAATCACTCTAAGCAACTCACTTTCCATCTCTCTCTCTCTCTCTCTCTCTCTCTCTCTCTCTCTCTCTCTCTCTCTCTCTCTCTCTCTCTGTGTCTCTGTCTGTCTCTCTCTCTCTCTGTGTGTCTCTGTCTGTCTTTCTTTCTCTCTCTCTCTCTCTTTCCATCTCTCTCTCTCTCTGTCTGGCTGTCTTTCTTTCTCTCTTTCTCTTTCCCCCTCTCTCTCTCTCTGTTTCTGTCTGTCTTTCTTTCTCTCTTTCCCTCTCTCTCTCGCTCTCTCTCTCTCTCTCTCTCTCTCTCTCTCTCTTGCTCTCTCTTAAACTATTCACCCCCCTACTTATAATAAAAACATTGACTTAAGTGCTTCCTCTGTTTTTATCCCTCCTTGACTGTTCTATGCTATTGTAAAGAACATCACATTGCTTGCTGAGCGAGTACCACTTTCTCCTGATTCAGTTCATATCGAGGCTCGAACCCAGGAACACTTCACGCTGAGGAGTGAGTGTCCCAGATTTCCATCTGCTACATTCACCCCCCCCCAGATCTGGGTCAGGGCACCATTGATAAGGACATCTCACCACTTCCTCCTAATTCAGCTCATACAGAGGTTCAAACCCACGACCTCTGTCTCACAAACACACATGATCGCAGCTGCTGAAGCATCTTTCACAGATCTCCATCTGCTACACTATGCTATGCTATGCTATGCTATGCTATGCTTTGCTATGCTGGTCCATGCATCAGGCCCATCTGTTGGCGTTTACCGGCAGCTCTCCCGCCCCCGAACTGATCTCCGGTCCACATTAACCAGGCTAATTTGTCTGCCAAAGCCCACTCTGATTGCTACCATGTGATGTCCTGTGAAAGGTGAGGGATGCCTACATATCTGTAGAGTGAAAGAGGGCTAGAAAGAAAGGTGGAGAGAATAAGAAAAAAGACAGATGACATGAAAGAAAAAGGAGAAAGAGACAGAGGCCGAGAGAGAGACAGAGACTCATAAAAGAGAGTAGAACATGACCTGTGCCGTTTCAGGTTCCTTGTTAAGGGACTGAGCTTAATCTCCCAGATATAGCTGAGACAGAGAGATGAGAGCAGACTGATATCTCATCTGGCGCTCCTCTGAGACCATCTCAGTCACGTGTCTGTCTGTCTGTCTGTCTGTCTGGGAGTCTAGAAGCAGGCTGGGATCATGGACGACCACACAGATGGGAACAATACACTATCTCTGACTTCAAGCCTCTGAGATACCCAAATCCCCAGATTCCCCGTCCCTCTATCCGTTAACGAGTCAAAGACCAGGAGACTCTCCCATACAGTGCGCACCACAGGGGAGGATCCGGATGATGAGCTTGGTCCATGCGACATGCGGGCGAGACGGGGAATGGGGGACGCTCATACGGACGGAGGCCCGCATGGATAAAGAAGCTCAGGGGGGGTAGTTCCTTCTTCGTGGAGGAATCCTATGGTGTGTGCTGCACTCTACTCAGTAAAGCCTCTCTTCCTGTGAAACACTGTACAGACTCGCCCCGAAAAACCAGGAAGATGCGGAAGATACCCTTAAGCACAGACCTAGGATCAGCTTACCCTCCCTAAACCCTAACCTAAACCATTAGGGTTAGAAAATGGCTAAACTGTCCTGAGATCAGTGGCTCAGGGCAACTTCCTCTCTCGTCCCTTCACCACCATAGGAAGACCACTGCATTTAGTCAGAGCTCCACGTCAAGCAGTAAGACTCTTCTCGGCTAACCCACACCAACCCAAACCGCTTGGGGCTGAACAGCAGACATGGCTTGGCTTGGGGCCTGTTGCTCCAGGCCTGTCAGTTTATCCAGCCCTATACCACTACAGTATACCCAGGGTCCCATCATTACTAATGAGAGCTGCCACCCCATTACTCTTCCACCGAGCCAAGATCGGACATGGGACTGTGGTACACAAATATGCCGATGTAATGTTTAAAAAAGCCAGTTCGCATGTCCAGGTAGTGAGAGCGTTTTTCTTTTTTCTTTTATGGCACGTGATGGACTTAATCGTTCAAACCCTGACTGACACTGTGAGAGTACTGTAAGTCAACCGAAAGTGAGTCAAAACAGAAGTACTAGGGAAGAGGAAGTCAAAATCGACATCAAATACATCTCGCACCGACAGTGACAACAAACACATTCAGTCTTGGATTTATAAACGCAATAATTAATCCAAACAATCAACGGTGGACCAGATGCAGGCCTGATGAGAGTGAGAGAGGAACATTTTTAAAGGGAATGTTTCCCATGGGGGGACCAGAAGCATGCCCCCTTTCAACAGAGGAAGTCCTGGACAACTGTGGGCCTTGTGTGTGCCAGGGAAAGCAGGAGTCAGGCTCTAGGCTCAACAACATGGGCACCTGTGAAAATACAGACGGCGCACCAACGTATCAAACCAAATAAACCCACCTTGGCGCAGAGCGTGGGGGCGCACTTTGATGACAGATGCCACTCGCTGGTCGCGCCCGAGGCCAATAAACCAGGATATACAGCGCTGGCAGGATGGGAGGTGGCGAGTACTAGCGACGCTAATGCTATTTTTTTTTTTTTCACACTGTAGCGTCCGAGCATTCCGTCTCTCCACACACAGATGCTACATTTAGGCTAATGCTAGTTGTAGCTCAGCTGATTCACGTGTCACCATTAACAAAGCTCTTCACACACCGCTAACGTGACCGTTCAGTCATTCGTCATTTAACCACAACTTAGTGTGAATGATAGCATTGATTTGAGCTAACATTGACTTCATGACATAATAGCTCATTTGTTTAAGGGTGGTTTGCAGACTGTTGTAACTTGTGTACAGTGTGTAATTTCCAGCAGCTGGAGCATGGTGGACACACTGTTCGACACGCTGCAGTGGAATAGCGGAAAGCCCGTTTCCTCCTCCTCCCCTTCCCTTTTCCTCTTTTCCTCCCTGTTTGGCTTGTGTCTCCCTCAGGCCAGGCCACATTAAGGGGTGCGGCTTTAGATTCTACAACCCCTAGGCCCAGAGCACAGAGGAAGGAAGGCCTCAGGTTTAGCTTGGCACCCCAAGCCTCCAACCGCCACACCAAGACATCGCCAGCTGTGCCAGCTGCGACCGCCAGCTGCTCGAAACCAGAGACCGAGCCAGACTGGCAGCCTGAACGTCCTTGGCGCGGCCCGTGCCCTTTTCCCTCTCTCCCATTGAGTGGCCATAATGAGAAATTCCTGCAGGCTAAAAGGTTGATGAGTTTTGGACCGGTGCGCTGTGCCGGTAAATCGTTACTTTTGAGGACCTAAAGCGGCAGGGAAACAGGTACCTCATTGTGAAAACACGCGCGACTGGTTGAACGATCAATACCCAGAGACCTCGGCACGGCCAGCACTCGTAACCAGACTTTTAAAGCTTTTCCTCTTTTTAATGCTGAGGTTTGGGCCCAGTGCTCGGGAAGTTTGATCCCACTTTATTCCACACCAGGACATTGTTTCCATAGTAACTTAATGAATCTGCTCAGGTTTCTTTTGCACGTCGGAAGCGAAGCCCGACTTAGGTAATGAATGGGGGTTGTGGGTTTTTGTTGTGAGTTTTGTTACGGCGTACTGGGGATCGATGACACTAGCTTCACTAACCATTGCTAATTATTCTCATTACACCAAGCGATTAGCTAGTTTGGGGTGCTTTCATTCGGCTTGGGTTCTGTTGGAGTCTGCTGGGCCTGTGAACAAGAGGGCAGTTTCCCCCGAGTCACTTACGACCGCAATGGATTCTTCAGCCTAAACTATTTGCTTTGATGTGTCTGGCCAGATGACCCGTGGACTTCACACATTGGAGGAAAAAAAGCAGAAATGATAAAAATGCAGGCACAAAAAAAAAATCCTCACAATACAACACAAATAATATTCCTATCTGAGCCATGGGACTGTCAGTAAGAAGCAATCAAGTGAATCTGTGAATGGCCGCCCCAGCAGAGCACAGCACACCTGTACCGGCTATACCAGACTCAGGGATGGGGGGGGGCTTCTCTCGCCCAGGTGGCTGAGAGAGAGGGTGTGAGGAGAAGTCTTTGTATCATCAAAGAGGGAGAAAGAGAGAGAGAAGGACAGAAAAAAAGAAAGAAAGAAGTACAGAAAGAAAGAAGGACAGAAAGAGAGAAAGATAGAGAGCGAGAAAGAAAGAAAGATAGAAGGAAAGAAGGACAGAAAGTAAGAAAGAAAGAAAGAAAGAAAGAAGGACAGAAAGAAAGAAAGAAAGAAAGAAAGAAAGAACCATAGATTATTCTTCAGAAGAAGGAGAATTTGATGGCTTGGGAGTGTTTACATGTGCTACTTCAGAATGCCAGCAGTGTTAAGGGCTGGTACCTTAAGGTTCTCCGGGACACTTGCCTTGAGGTTAGGACACCTACTTCATGGTAACATACTCATACCCCGTCTCAGATGTTTATATATCCCATTGACGCAAGAAAGTCACTTGTCACAGAGATGAGGCAGTCTTATAGGTAATCAAAATGACTCCAACCTTCACCGGTATACTATACCAACATGACGAAACACTTAACTTAGCCATTCAACAACTATCCAGCCGCCATTTTGCCAAAATACCTCTACAAATGATGGTTACCTTAGGAGGTCAATCTCCCAATCACCCCCAGCCCTCCTGGCCTGGCTCAGGCATTAGGAATGTGTGCCATGGTGCCGTGAATAAGTTATGTTTATTGTTTCAGGGGAGAGGTGAAGAGAGGGGAGATGTGTGCGTGCGTGTGTGTGTGCGTAATAACAACCAGGTGAGAAGAGCTTCGTAAGCCCCGTGGAATGTGACCGATTCTTAAAAACAAGAGATTAGAAAGATGGAAAAGAGAGAGAAAGAGGAGAAAGAAATTCATGACTGTTTACTCGCTTTCTTTAAAGGTCACAACTGTACTTCACCTCTTGAGAATGATCGTTGCACGCAAAAACAGATCTACTGAACCGAGAGCCGTGCTCAACTTCGCTCTTAGCCTATCAGATCTGTTAGAGTCATCTGCCTCTGTGAACAGACTGTAGTTTCTCTGGCCTGGTAGTCTGTCTTTTCATCTAAACTAGGACCTCTTCTACCCTCCTTATCTGTCTTGCACTGGGGTCAGGTGAGTCTGCCTAAGTAAACTCAGCGAAAGGACACATTTCAGACTTGCCCAAAGACCTATTCGTTTGTGGTGCGGACACAGGAGTATACTGTAGTATTACATTGAGGGTGGGGTAGAACAAGCCGATGGCAAGGGGAAGGTGTTGAGCTACAACATAGCTAACGCCAGGGCTACAACAACCCCGGTGGTTAGCACCTTTCATCAGTTGCTAGGAAAACCTACAGCGTGTCGGATGGGAGGCGGAGGTACATGGGATTTAACTCAATAATTATTTAGCAACAGCATTTGAAATGTTTCAACTGCTATGATTACATAGCAGCCTTGTATTTCACATTCAAAAATTGTGTTTTTATCTCAAATGCTGCTGCTTTCTTGTATTGTAAATTAGCAGTTCTCAAAGAATGAATGGTATGACTATTACATGCAGGCATTTATCATTCAGATTAGGCCCTTTGGCTACATGATTAGTAAGCAGTCATTTATTTCTTACCTTATCTACTAGCAATGAGTGTGCATTTATTGCAAATCAAGAAAAAATCCCGTTCCTCCACCCTTATTCCTGTCTTTTAATGACCCGTTATTATTTTACTACATTACATCCCGTTGCCAATAACACAAATCAGTGTGACATCTCAGGGGCCCCCAAAAAAACATGGATTCCGACCATTTCCCCATCAACTGTTCCTGTGAGTGTATACTCTTGCCATTATGGATGTGTATTGCTAATGTCCCGAAAACAAGAGATTAGCCAAGTATAATCACACGCCTTTGCCGGCAGACTATTTTTACATTTCTTCTCGGCGTAATGCATGCGTTCTCTCATTTTTCTCATCGTCTTTAACTGCCGACACATGCTTTCAATTACGGGGCCATCTGGTTCTCCGCCGACGGACCCAAAAAGATGGAAAGTTACAAGAGCGTGCACACTCACGGTTTTATACCTGAGAGGTAACCTCTCCCTAAGGAGGACAGACATTTGATGGAGCCTGGGACTCCAGAGAGAGAGAGCGAGAGAGACGTGAAGGGAAGGAGAGAGAGAGGCAGACAGAGCGAGAGAGAGGTGGAGAGAAAGAGTGGGAGAAAAATTCGAGAGAGAGAGAGATGGAAAGTGATTTGCTTGGAGTGATTTTGTTTGACTTGGAACGGTTAGACACCATTACGAAACTTTAGATGACAGAGACGATGAATTTGAGTACTAAAAAAGGTTATATGTTCAGCACAGGAACATACTTCTTGCTGTCTCATGCAACGGAAACAGTTTCGTTCAAAAAAATGTAGCGTCACCTCAAATGTAATATTTCCATTGATTACAGTATTATTGGTCTGCGATATCTTCAATCAATTGACGTTTGAGTTGGACACCGAACAACACCATTATAAATCCTCAACAACCTTCTCACCTCACCCTTTGTACAGTCCCTTCCCAGCTAACAACAAACATTCCCACAACTTTAGACAACGCTCCGTGAAGTCTCATTAGGTCATTGCCTAATGTCTTCATAGGAATGTTCTAGTGATGTGGAAGGACTGTTTCCAAGAGACCATTCCCTTAATGTCGAACAAACGTACCCAGAACGTGGTTAACACGTTCTCAAAATATTCAATATTAATGTTCTAGGCACGTTTCATTGGAACGTTGCAAGAATATTCTGGTGTCCATTTTTCTGAGGGTTAGGAATATATTCCATCGACGTCACCGACTCACACCAAACTTACACAGAACAGGGTTGCCATGTTCTAAACATATACAGAAAGATATTAACTTTATAGACACATTTCATGGGACGTTGCAAGAACGTTCATGTGTCCAGTTTTCTGAGGGTTAGGAGAATTTTGCCATCAACGTCACGCCAAACATACACAGAACATGGTTGCCTTGTTCTCAGAATATAAAATATTAATGTTAATGTGAAAAGGCTACTAGGAATACGTCTTTAAGTTCGCAAAAATTTTATCACATATGTCAGATTTCAATACTGGCTGATGTCAAAACGCAGTAAGTTGTCTTCTCTCGAATGAGTCTTTGATCATATTTTTGCGATATTCCTACCTCGAGAAGTTTTTTATTTAACATAGGGTCTAACACATTTCTCCTATTTGTCTGCCTCTTCAGTCCAGGGTGCATTGCATGGTGCCATTGCGAATGTCATACTCCGCTCTGCGAGGCACATTGATCTGCAGGTTGAACATGGTGAGATTGTAGACTCCTAAATTGATTGTGCAGTTTGTTTAGGCGATTGTACAGCTAACTAGCTCCTTCACGTGCTGATATTGACTTTGGTGTTAATGTGTGTAGCTACGTTTGCTAGCTAGCTACCTAGCTACAGTTACGAGGTAGGCAGCCAGCCCATAGAGGGAGCATTGCATTGTGGGGTTTGTAGTCAACTTGAGCTGCAAGAGATTTCCAAAATTTTCCCATTTTGCTACCAACCTTATTATAATGACAAAATGGGGGAAAATATCCCCAAAAATATTGTTCTCACATACTAGTGTTATGTAACACTGTAAATTATAGGAATGAGTGGTTTTGGGTGGATTTGTCCTTTAACGGAATGTTCTCTAACAACAAAACATTCTAACATACACTACATAATCAAAAGTATGTGGACACCTGCTCGTCGAACATCTCATTCCAAAATCATGGGAATTGATATGGAGTTGGTCCCCCCTTTGCTGCTATAACAGCCTCCAATCTTCTGGGAAGGCTTTCCACTAGATGTTGGAACATTGCTGAGGGGACTTGCTTCATTCAGCCACAAGAGCATTAGTGAGGTCGGGCAGTGATGTTGGGCGATTAGGCCTGGCTCGCAGTCAGCGTTCCAATACATCCCAAAGTTGTTTGATTGGGTTGAGGTTAGGGCTCTGTGCAGGTCATTCAAGTTCTTCCCCCCCGATCTCGACAAACCATTTCTGTATGGACCTCGCTTTGTGCACAGGGGCATTGTCATGCTGAAACATGAAAGGGCCTTCCACAAACTGTTGCCACAAAGTTGGAAGCACAGAATTGTCTAGAATGTCATTGTATGCTGTAGCGTTAAGATTTTCCTTCACTGGAACTAAGGGGCCTAGCCTGAACCATGAAAAACAGCCACAGACCATTATTCCTCCTCCACCAAACTTTACAGCTGGCACTATGCATTGGAGCAGGAAGTGTTCTCCAGGCATGCCCCAAACCCAGATTCGTCCGTTGGACTGTCAGATGGTGAAGCATGATTTATCACTCCAGAGAACGCGTTTCCACTGCTCCAACATCACTCCAGCCGACGCTTGGCAATGCATATGGTGATCTTAGGCTTGCTATGGCTGCTCGGCCATGGAAACTCATTTCATGAAACAACTTCGCGGCTGAGCCGTTGTTGCTTCTAGACGTTTCCACTTCACAATAAGAGCACCAGTGGACCAGGGCAGCTCTAGCAGGGCAGAGATTTGGCAAACTGACTTGTTGGAAATTCTACGACGGTGCCATGTTGAAAGTCACTGAGCTCTTCAGTAAGGCCATTCTACTGCCAATGTTTGTCTATGGAGATTGCATGGCTGCGTGCTCAATTTTATACACCTGTCAGCAACAGGTGTGACTGCAATAGCCGAAGCCACTCATTTGAGCGGGTGTCCACATACTTTTGTATATATAGTGTACATACAATGTTTCCCTAACTAACAGAAAACTGGACGCTCAAACACCCGGGGAACATTATGGGTAACGTTACAAAAATGTTATCTCACCCTATAATTGTTAGATGGGTTCCGTCTTGCCCACGTTTATTTGTCTGTAATATCATGTACCACAAGGGTTGCTGCTGTCTCTGTCTCAGAGCCTTTCTCCCACGACAGTGGGAGGGGGATATCAGCCCCACAGCCGCACACATACCTGTGGGCTACCCAGCACCGGGATCACAAATACAGAGAGAGGGAGAGATAGAGACTACATTCCTTCTTCTCCTGCTGCTGTTGCCGCCGCCACCACCTGCCTGCCTTTCCTCACCCGTCGAATGCAGGAACGCGATCGCGAACACAACGCTACCACAACGTTGCACCAGCCCCCGGACAGCTGCAGCCCAGGTGGCAACTCAGAGAGGCAGTGAAAGTCACCCAGGGTCCTTCACCCACTGCTCTATACTCTATGACATTCCCAGATGGTCTATACACATGCATGAGCTCACACAACCTCCACATTCACCCCCATGCTTCCCACTAGTAACAGATGAATATGAATCAAATTGATATCTCCATTTGGACAATCTTCTCTAAGTATATATTCAGATGAAAGTCCTGGGTAAATTGGCCACAGTAACATGATAACATTATATTCATTACTTTATCAAACAGGAAGACTGAAGATTTCTCATCCATGTAGTAAGTCAATGACTTGTAGAGCTATGCTCTGTTTAGTACAGAGGCTATGACCACATCTAGTGAAGGAGACAGTTTAACATCTGTCGTTTTCTTTCCTGTTGATCTTTAGATATTTCTGGCCCTTCTTGCAATGATACTGCTCTCTTTATCTCCCAGAACCTCTACCTCCCCGCCTCCTCAACCCAAATGGAGGGAGGGGTGGGGGGGGCCCCAGCCGGACTCATTTAATGCATCTTCAGGCCTGTAAAGACCCTTAAGAGAGGCACACCTGAGCCGGTTCGTAAAAAACCCCGGTAGGAAAGGGCTCGTGCAGCTGCCTTTCTGTCTGCAGCCGCTTCAGTCCTTATTACAGGCTGGCTTTTCTCCTTCCTCTCCTAGTTACCCTCCTGCCCCTCTACGATCACCCCCCCCCCCCCCACCACCACCACCACCACCACCACCACCACCTCACTCCGACCCCACCTCACTCCCCATCTTCCCAAGTCCACCTCAGTTTATCTCACTGTCTCTCTCTCTATCTATGATCCTGTGTCTATGACCCCGTGTCTATGACCCCGTGTCTATGACCCCGTGTCTATGACCCTGTGTCCGTCATGTACATACATCCTACTATCCACCGCGCCACTCCGTTATGTGTCCCCCCTTCGTGACCTTTGACTTTGGTTGTCTGTAGGTCACCCGCCCCGTTCCCAACCCAGACACACACCACGTTGTCTTTCTCTCTTCCAAACCCTTCATTATCTACTCCTTCCCCTTCCCCTGCATTTCCACTTGTATCTGTCTAAATATTCCTCTCTGCCCACCTAGATGTATATACACAATCACACACACACACACACACACACACACACACACACACACACACACACACACACACACACACACACACACACACACACACACACACACACACATTTGTTTTACTATTCTTGTGGGGACCAAACAATTTATTCCCATTCAAAATCCTATTTTCCCTTACCCCTAACCATAACCATAACCATAACCCTTAACCTAGCCTTTACCCTAACCGTAACCACAAACCACTAACCCTAATTCTAACCCTAACTCTAAATCTAACCCTTAAACTTGTATAGTGCACTAGCCCTATGGGCCCTGGACAAATGTAGTACACTATAAAGGGACTAGGGTGCCATGTGGGACATAGACTGTGTCAGTCAGTGGTAATGAACTGTGGGTGGTTGGTGGGAGGTGAGCCTGTCCTTTGGGAACTCTCCCAGTTTTCTTTTAATTATTCCTACCTGAGACCACCAGGCCAATCTCCCACTATCACAATTAAGCTCTCTTTTTCAGCATATTCAGGCGGAAGCGGCATTCCAGGGAATTAGAGTCGATTTCACTTGGCCTCCAGTACTTTTTGGGAATACTTGGACAGAAAATGTACTCTCCTATCTATCGGAATCTACTTTCCCCCCAACATGGAACCAGTCTAGCATTCAGTTATTTCCCCAATATTTTTAGATCCTTTTCAACTCAATTAAATACAACTTTATTGGTCCCCTCAGGGCAATTTAGATGACATGGTCAGAGCACTTAAGATTAGATACCAGGCCTGTATTCATAAAGCGTCTCAGAGGCTGTGTTTAGACAGGCAGACCAATTCAGATATTTTTTCAATAAATGGTCTTTTGACCAATCCGATCAGCTCTGAAAAATGTGATAGGTCAAAAGACCAATTAGTGTAAAAAATATCAGAATTGGGCTGCTTGTCTAAGCGGAGCCAGAGTAGGAGTGCTGGTCTAGAATCAGATCTCGCCTCTTATTCATTATCATTTAAAAGGCAAACATCCTAGATCTCTCCTACTCTCAGACACTGTGAATAAGGGTGTGGTATGACTGTGATTTTGGGTGGAAAGAGAAATGTCCACAGATACTGTATATATAGTACCATACCCAACCACATCCCAGTACCTAAAACATGTGTTACGTTAGAATCGTAGTTTTATGAAGGATGATCCCAGTTGTTCCAACCGCAGGGACAATCGTACACCACTGTCCTCAGTAAATCATCTCTGAGACACAGGGCTGAGCCTGTCTGGTGTGAGAGCACATTCACCAGCTTGTCAACACGACACACATTCACCACACACACACACACAAACACACACACACTATATATCTCTCTTTCACACACATACACACACATACACACAGTCTTGTATAACTAACCTTGTGGACACAAACAATTCAGTCCCATTCAAAATCCTATTTTTCCTAACCCCTAAACCTAACCCGTACACTTACCCTAATCCTAACCCTAACCTTAACCTTAACCTTAACCCTAACCTTAACCCAAAAACCTAACCTTAACCCTAAACCTAACTCTATCTCCAAACCCTAAAACTAACTCTAACCTTAACCCTAAACCCTCTAGAAATAGAATTTGACCTTGTGGGGACCAACTTTTTGTTTGTTTACTGGTCCCCACAAGAATAGTTAAACACACACGCAAACACACACGCAAACACACAGCTGCCCTACATAAAGTCTCACAACTCATACCCCCCTGCTTGACACCTGCCACAAGTGTCACAGCCAACCCAGACCCTTACCATGTGTGACACACCGCGACGCCCTCTTCAGCCCCAGACGTTTACCCCTCTGCCCACACACCAACCCCCCTGTAAATGGCTTGTGCACCGGAAACCCCTCACACCAGCCTGTGTACCATAGCTACATACCTCAATACCTGTCCCCATTGTCCCAATCCCCTCAGTCCCATACCCCTCCTCTGCACCTGTGCATACGGTATTACAATTCACCCTCTATAGTTTCTAGGGAGTGGGGGATGTGTGTGTGTGTGTGTGTGTGTCACAGGAGGCTGGTGGCACCTTAATTGAGGACGGGCTCATAGCAATGGATGGAAACGGTATAAATGGAATGGTTTCAAACACATCACATGTTTGATTCCATTCCATTCCCTCCATTCCAGCCATTATTATAAGCAGTCCTCCCCTCACCAGCCTTCTGTGGTGTGTGTGTGTGTGTGTGTGTGTGTGTGTGTGTGTGTGTGTGTGTGCGTGCGTGCGTGCGTGCGTGCGTGCATGCGTGCGTGCGTGCGTGCGTGCGTGCGTGCGTGTGTGTGTGGAAGATGGGGGGTGTTTCCTCTCCTATTATATTACTGTGTGGTATGGTGGGGAACTTCCCTTGCTCACCACAACTGAGAAATACACGGCGTGTTGATCACAAAGGAGGAGTGGGCCTGACCATATCAACATGTCTAGTCTGAAAAGTACAGAGAGAAACACTATTAATGGCAAAATGAGTGAAACCACCAACTGGAGGGACATTAGCATGAAATCAAATCATAGACTGGCGTAACACGCAGGATACAAACTCTGATCTCCCACGGGAGCAACTAACGTCTTAGGCCATTAGGAAATTCCCTATTGGGCAGATGGCTAGACACTGGTTTTGACGTTTGCAGGCAGGGCTACTTCATCACGTGACTGTGACCGACTCAAATCCGCTACATTCACCCCCCTTTGACCTCCTCCCCCCATTAGAGACCGCCCCACGTTGGGTGCCGTTGTAACACACGAGATACGAACCTGGGTCTCGTACGGGAGCAACCAACGTCTTAGACCATTATTCCCTATTGGGCCGATGGCAGACACTGGTTTTAAAGTTCTCAGGCGGGGCAACCTCGTCACGTGACCATGACCGACTCATGTCAGCTACATTGGGATTGAAAACATCAACCGAAAAAGCCAAACCATCAACTAAAACGGCTAAATCTATCCTTTGAGGAGGTAGGCTAGATGATAAATCAGTCAAACATGAGCATTTTAACGTTTTAACTTTAAGCTGAATGTGGGATCAGTCTCTACTTAGCTAGCGTGTTAGCTAGCTCTAGCATGCATTAGCTAGACATAATATGTGTTAGCCAGCCATAGCTAGATTCAGCTAGCCATACCGTAGCGCGTTAGCTTATCTCTCGCCCAGCGGGGAGGGTAAATGCACGCCTTTTATGCACCTTTTTTTTGGCGCAAGCACTTACCCACCTATTGGGGAAAAATGCATTGAAATTAGAAGGAGCATTAGAAGGAGCAGCTCTGGACAATTACACCGTATCATCACAGCTAGCTAGCTGCAACCGAGTGGCTACTACTGGCTAACACCTCTGTCCCGAAGCAAGCACCAGTCAGCCTTGAGCTAGCCTCGAGCTAGGCCCATCTGCCGGCTAGCTGAAGAGGTCTACCAGCGAATTCTTGGGCTACAATACCAGCTACAAGCTAATTTAGCCATTTTTTTTGCCGCTGCTAGTAGCTTTTACCTTCTGCACAGACACCAGCCCTGTTATTAGCCTGGATATTACTCACCAATTTACCAGCATCGGACTGTCTCTCGACAACAACGCCGGATTCCTGCCGTAATCCCTGAGCCACTACTTCTGATCCTCACAGCTAGCTTGTAGCTAGCGCAGCTAGCGCCACTGCCACGAAGCTAGCACCAGTTAGCAAACACAATTCTACAATTCACAACCTCTCTTTCGCCATCGCCATCTGGCTTGGATTCTCTGTCGACACGACCACGTCTGAGCAGACCCCCTCCGTCTGAGCAGACCACCCCCCGGGCTACTAACTTTAAACGCCGCGTGCTAGCTTAGTGGAGGCCTCCCTGCTCCATCTACGGCTGCCCCCTGGACACTATGATCACTTGGCTACATAGCTGATGCATGCTTGACTGTCCATTAATTCACGGTACTCCATTCTGTTTATTTATTTTTTTATTTTATCTGTCGGCTCTGTGCTTTAACTCAGGATCTGTGTGTAGTTAATCCGACCCTCTCTGCCTAGTCGTCGCCATTTTTACCTGTTGTTGCTGTGTTAGACTAGCACCCTGTTATTGCTGCTGTTATCTTACCTGTTGTTTTAGCTAGCTCTCCCAATCAAGACCTGCAATCACTTTATGCCTTATTGTATGTCTCTCTCAAATATCAATATGCCTTGCATACTGTTGTTCAGGCTAGTTATCATTATCATTGTTTTGGTTTGCAATGGACCCTGTAGTTCCACTCTCCGTACCTCTGATACCTCCTTGGTCCCACCCCCCACACATGCGGTGACCTCACCCATTGAGACCGGCATGTCCAGAGATACAACCTCTCTTATCATCACCCAGTGCCTGGGCTTGCCTCCGCTGTACCCACGCCCCACCATACCCCTGTCTGCACATTATGCCCAGAATCTATTCTACCACGCCCATAAATCTGCTCCTTTTATTCTTTGTCCCCAACGCTCTAGGCGACCAGTTTTGATAGCCTTTAGCCGCACCCTCATCCTACTACTCCTCTGTTCCTCGGGTGATGTGGAGGTAAACCCAGGCCCTGCATGTCCCCAGTCACCCTCATTTGTTGACTTCTGTGATCGAAAAAGCCTTGGCCTCATGCATGTCAACATCAGAAGCCTCCTCCCTAAGTTTGCCTTACTCACCGCTTTAGCACACTCTGCCAACCCTGATGTCCTTGCTGTGTCCGAATCCTGGCTTAGGAAGGCCACCAAAAATTCTGAGATTTCCATACCCAACTATAACACTTTCCGTCAAGATAGAACTGCCAAAGGGGGAGGAGTTGCAATCTACTGCAGAGATAGCCTGCAAAGTTCTGTCATACTTTCCAGGTCTATGCCCAAACAGTTCGAACTTCTAATTTTAAAAATTAATCTCTCCAGAAATAAGTCTCTCACTGTTGCCGCCTGCTACCGACCCCCCTCAGCTCCCAGCTGTGCCCTGGACACCATCTGTGAATTGATCGCTCCCCATCTAGCTTCAGAGTTTGTTCTGTTAGGTGACCTAAACTGGGATATGCTTAACACCCCGGCAGTCCTACAATCCAAGCTTGATGCCCTCAATCTCACACAAATCATCAAGGAACCCACCAGGTACAACCCTAAATCCGTAAACATGGGCACCCTAATAGACATTATCCTGACCAACCTGCCCTCCAAATACACCTCTGCTGTCTTCAATCAAGATCTCAGCGATCACTGCCTCATTGCCTGTATCCGCCACAGGTCCGCGGTCAAACGACCACCCCTCATCACTGTCAAACGCTCCCTAAAACACTTCTGCGAGCAGGCCTTTCTAATCGACCTGGCCCGGGTACCCTGGAAGGATATTGACCTCATCCCGTCAGTTGAGGATGCCTGGTCATTCTTTAAATGTTACTTCCTCACCATATTAGACAAGCATGCTCCGTTCAAAAAATGCAGAACCAAGAACAGATATAGCCCTTGGTTCACTCCAGACCTGACTGCCCTCGACCAGCACAAAAACATCCTGTGGCGAACTGCAATAGCATCGAAGAGCCCCCGCGATATGCAACTGTTCAGGGAAGTCAGGAACCAATACACGCAGTCAGTCAGGAAAGCAAAGGCCAGCTTTTTCAAGCAGAAATTTGCATCCTGTAGCTCTAACTCCAAAAAGTTCTGGGATACTGTAAAGTCCATGGAGAACAAGAGCACCTCCTCCCACCTGCCCACTGCACTGAGGCTAGGTAACACGGTCACCACCGATAAATCCGTGATAATCGAAGACTTCAACAAGCATTTCTCTATGGCTGGCCATGCCTTCCTCCTGGCGACTCCAACCTTGGCCAACAGCCCCGCCCCCCCCCGCTGCTACTCGCCCAAGCCTCCCCAGCTTCTCCTTTACCCAAATCCAGATAGCAGATGTTCTGAAAGAGCTGGAAAACCTGGACCCATACAAATCAGCTGGGCTTGACAATCTGGACCCCCTATTTCTGAAACTGTCCGCCGCCATTGTCGCACCCCCTATCACCAGCCTGTTCAACCTCTCCTTCGTATCATCTGAGATCCCCAAGGATTGGAAAGCTGCCGCGGTCATCCCCCTCTTCAAAGGGGGAGACACCCTGGACCCAAACTGTTACAGACCTATATCCATCCTGCCCTGCCTATCTAAGGTCTTCGAAAGCCAAGTCAACAAACAGATCACTGACCATCTCGAATCCCACCGTACCTTCTCCGCTGTGCAATCCGGTTTCCGAGCCGGTCATGGGTGCACCTCAGCCACGCTCAAGGTACTAAACGATATCATAACCGCCATCGATAAAAGACATTACTGTGCAGCCGTCTTCATCGACCTGGCCAAGGCTTTCGACTCTGTCAATCACCATATTCTTATCGGCAGACTCAGTAGCCTCGGTTTTTCTAATGACTGCCTTGCCTGGTTCACCAACTACTTTGCAGACAGAGTTCAGTGTGTCAAATCGGAGGGCATGTTGTCCGGTCCTCTGGCAGTCTCTGTGGGGGTACCACAGGGTTCAATTCTCGGGCCGACTCTTTTCTCTGTATACATCAATGATGTTGCTCTTGCTGCGGGCGATTCCCTGATCCACCTCTACGCAGACGACACCATTCTATATACTTCCGGCCCTTCCTTGGACACTGTGCTATCTAACCTCCAAACGAGCTTCAATGCCATACAACACTCCTTCCGTGGCCTCCAACTGCTCTTAAACGCTAGTAAAACCAAATGCATGCTTTTCAACCGTTCGCTGCCTGCACCCGCACGCCCGACTAGCATCACCACCCTGGACGGTTCCGACCTAGAATATGTGGACATCTATAAGTACCTAGGTGTCTGGCTAGACTGCAAACTCTCCTTCCAGACTCATATCAAACATCTCCAATCCAAAATCAAAGCAAGAATCGGCTTTCTATTCCGCAACAAAGCCTCCTTCACTCACGCCGCCAAACTTACCCTAGTAAAACTGACTATCCTACCGATCCTCGACTTCGGCGATGTCATCTACAAAATAGCTTCCAATACTCTACTCAGCAAACTGGATGCAGTTTATCACAGTGCCATTCGTTTTGTTACTAAAGCACCTTATACGACCCACCACTGCGACCTGTATGCCCTAGTCGGCTGGCCCTCGCTACATGTTCGTCGTCAGACCCACTGGCTCCAGGTCATCTACAAGGCTATGCTAGGTAAAGTGCCGCCTTATCTCAGTTCACTGGTCACGATGGCTACACCCACCCGCAACACGCGCTCCAGCAGGTGTATCTCACTGATCATCCCTAAAGCCAAAACCTCATTTGGACGCCTTTCCTTCCAGTTCTCTGCTGCCTGCGACTGGAACGAATTGCAAAAATCTCTGAAGTTGGAGACTTTTATCTCCCTCAACAACTTTAAAAATCTGCTATCCGAGCAGCTAACCGATCGCTGCAGCTGTACATAGTCCATCTGTAAACTACCCACCCAATTTACCTACCTCACCCCCCATACTGCTTTTATTTATTTACTTTTCTGCTCTTTTGCACACCAGTATCTCTTCTTGCACATGATCATCTGATGATTTATCACTCCAGTGTTAATCTGCTAAATTGTAATTATTCGATTTATTGCCTACCTCATGCCTTTTGCACACATTGTATATAGATTCTCTTTTTTTTCTACCATGTTATTGACTTGTTTATTGTTTACTCCATGTGTAACTCTGTGTTGTCTGTTCACACTGCTATGCTTTATCTTGGCCAGGTCGCAGTTGCAAATGAGAACTTGTTCTCAACTAGCCTACCTGGTTAAATAAAGGTGAAATTAAAAAAATAAAAATAAAAATAAAAAATTACTTTAATCAGCATGAATGGCTGCCAGCGTTTACCCACCTATTTTTTTTACAGCTACATCACTGCTCTCGCCAATTAGCATTTTACCATGCGTCCTTTGAGGAGGGGCGAGGCTGGGTTTAGGGTCCTCCCCCTCAGTCTGAGTCTCTGTACCCAGCACCCCACCTGTAATTATCTAGGGATTACCCTTTTATATGAGCAGCCTTTATAGCATCCACAGGGACTTCCTGCTTCCCCTCAAAAACCCTCCAATAAAAAGCCATCTCTGCAGGATCGCAGCAGGGCACCGGCCAATCAAACCCATTCCCTTTCTCTCACGGAATCCCAAGGCCAACAATGTGACCATATGGAATTGGGAGCACCATTCAATATGTATGTGGTGTCCTTTTATATCTAGAAGATGAATAGATGGATGTACCAGCAGGGAGTTCCTAATGATTGTTACAGTGAAATGGTTGGTGAGGGATGAGAGGGGAATTGGCAGACTGATCCATACCCCTCTGTTCTTTAAAACATCCACACTCTCTTGCCATCTGCTGTTTACCTAAAGTTTGGGTGGCTTTCTGTTTATACGCCTTTTCCGATGATATACGCTAAGTATTGGGTATTACAGGATTTCCATTAGTCCCTGTGCTAAATGTACTTCAAAGAAATGGACCGATTCTGATAGAATGACTGGTGTGGGGCATCCATATTAGGAAGTCCTGTTGGGCCAGGGTTCTTCTTGTTGTGGTTGTGCTGTCCAGATCAGTATCAGCCAGTCATAACGGAGTAGGGGCGCATTCCACTTTTTAGCCCAGATCCCAAATATCCTCCCACCCCTCCTTATTCAAATTCTGTTGAGGAACGTCGAGAGAAGGAAAGAACTGTAAAATCAGGCAGGAATTCTGTTTATAGGCCGTCAGGACAAAGCTGCTGCTGGAGAGGGATAGCCATATCACCAGCAGCAACGTTGAAGCTGCTGGGTAAAGTGGCACTGCCAGATGGTAAAGTGCTTTAAGCCACATTAAAGTATACACACAATCAGTCACACACACGCAAACGCACAACCACTAACATAAAATCACCCACACACACGCATGCATGCACATTCTCACACACACACCCACACACACGCACACACACACGTGCACACACACACTCTAACATGCAATGACACACACACTGAGCCAGCCGTGTAATTGCTATTGGACTGCTTCACCATAGCCTGTAGCACCATGGTCGCACGCAATGTTTCGACCGGGAGCTCCCCAAGTCACAGAGAAAGAGAGGAGGCCAACAGAGGGAGGGAGAAAGGGAATGAGGGATAGAAAGAGAGTGGTAGTGAGTGGGAAAAGCCCAACATAAAAGGTTCTGGCTCTGTCAAGCAAGGTCACACCCAACCCAATGGAGCATAGGATCAACACCTGCCATCAATGGTCCTATGATAGATTTGTATTGAAAACAAACCAAAGAACCAGGATCAGGACCAAGTTGAAGTCCTAATTTAACCTCTAATTATATTGCCATCATTGGTCAGTTAGAAATAATAACACGGTCATTTGGCAGATACTTCGACACTAAATGAATACACGTAATATGAACACTCATGTTGATGTGATTCGCGTCATGCTCAAACTTAACGATCCGTTTGGCACCACAATAATACCATCAGCTGAATAGTAAACTGAACAAAGTCAGACTGGAGCAAAAAGCAGCGTGCACAGGTGGCACAGTACCGAGGACCACGTTTTTACAAGCCACAAAAACACCAAGGTGTACGCTACACACCATCCTGGCTTGTACAAAGTACCACGTTCTTACACTATAAATAGGCACAGATTGAGAAATAATGACGAGGGCAGCGAGTGTTCTCAAAGAGCTCTCGACCAGGCTCTCTCCAAAAAGAGACCCCTGGAAACATGTGGTGGTCTCTCCTCTAAACCTCGTGAGAACCATTTGGGCTTTCCTCTTTATTTCTGCCTCCTTTACAGAGTGTGTGTGTGTGTGTGTGTGTGTGTGTGTGTGTGTGTGTGTGTGTGTGTGTGTGTGTGTGTGTGTGTGTGTGTGTGTGTGTGTGTGTGTGTGTGTGTGTGTGTGTGTGTGCGTGCGTGTGTGTGTGCGTGTGTGTGTGTGTGTGTGTGTGTGTCTGCGTGCGTGCGTGCGTGCGTGCGTGCGTGCGTGCGTCTGTCTGTCTGTCTGTCTGTCTTTGGGAGCAGTCTGAGATACATTCATCAGTGTGAATAAAAAACATTTGACTACATTTTTTGTCCATGAGAGTACTATGAATCAATATTACAACTGACCCATTGACAACAATATGCCAAGCAAACATTCCACTCTTCAAACACACATCAATCTTTATGAATGTTGTTATCAGTTTGAAGCGTCTGGTTGTAAATCTAACACGGTTAAAGGGTTTTATGGACATTACTTGGGATTTGTCTTTTGGGAGAATAAAACTTCCAGGCTGCCAATAATACTCCTCGAGCTTCACAGTAAAATGCCATTTATTTGCTCCATATGTTTGTTACAATGTGCAAAATCACCATGCATGGCACTGAAAGATGTGAAATGTTCTGTTGATGGGGAATGGGAATCAAACATCTTACTCGTATGAGTAGAATATCACTATGCACACTTGAAAATGAGGGGGATGTTGATTGAAAAAGTCCATATTACTATGTACCGGGTGTGAGTTCTACGTTTTTGAAGTTTTGTTTTGTAATACACTGCTCAAAAAAATAAAGGGAACACTTAAACAACACAATGTAACTCCAAGTCAATCACACTTCTGTGAAATCAAACTCTCCACTTAGGAAGCAACACTGATTGACAATAAATTTCACATGCTGTTGTGCAAATGGAATAGACAACAGGTGGAAATTATAGGCAATTAGCAAGACACCCCCAATAAAGGAGTGGTTCTGCAGGTGGTGACCACAGACCACTTCTCAGTTCCTATGCTTCCTGGCTGATGTTTTGGTCACTTTTGAATGCTGGCAGTGCTTTCACTCTAGTGGTAGCATGAGACGGAGTCTACAACCCACACAAGTGGCTCAGGTAGTGCAGCTCATCCAGGATGGCACATCAATGTGAGCTGTGGCAAGAAGGTTTTCTGTGTCTGTCAGCGTAGTGTCCAGAGCATGGAGGCGCTACCAGGAGACAGGCCAGTACATCAGGAGACGTGGAGGAGGCCGTAGGAGGGCAACAACCCAGCAGCAGGACCGCTACCTCCGCCTTTGTGCAAGGAGGAGCACTGCCAGAGCCCTGCAAAATGACCTCCAGCAGGCCACAAATGTGCATGTGTCTGCTCAAACGGTCAGAAACAGACTCCATGAGGGTGGTATGAGGGCCCGACGTCCACAGGTGGGGGTTGTGCTTACAGCCCAACACCGTGCAGGACGTTTGGCATTTGCCAGAGAACACCAAGATTGGCAAATTCGCCACTGGCGCCCTGTGCTCTTCACAGATGAAAGCAGGTTCACACTGAGCACATGAGCACATGTGACAGACGTGACAGAGTCTGGAGACGCCGTGGAGAACGTTCTGCTGCCTGCAACATCTTCCAGCATGACCGGTTTGGCGGTGGGTCAGTCATGGTGTGGGGTGGCATTTCTTTGGGGGGCCGCACAGCCCTCCATGTGCTCGCCAGAGGTAGCCTGACTGCCATTAGGTACCGAGATGAGATCCTCAGACCCCTTGTGAGACCATATGCTGGTGCAGTTGGCCCTGGGTTCCTCCTAATGCAAGACAATGCTAGACCTCATGTGGCTGGAGTGTGTCAGCAGTTCCTGCAAGAGGAAGGCATTGATGCTATGGACTGGCCCGCCCGTTCCCCAGACCTGAATCCAATTGAGCACATCTGGGACATCATGTCTCGCTCCATCCACCAACGCCACGTTGCACCACAGACTGTCCAGGAGTTGGCGGATGCTTTAGTCCAGGTCTGGGAGGAGATCCCTCAGGAGACCATCCGCCACCTCATCAGGAGCATTCCCAGGCGTTGTAGGGAGGTCATACAGGCACGTGGAGGCCACACACACTACTGAGCCTCATTTTTACTTGTTTTAAGGACATTACATCAAAGTTGGATCAGCCTGTAGTGTTGTTTTCCACTTTAATTTTGAGTGTGACTCCAAATCCAGACCTCCATGGGTTGATAAATTTGATTTCCATTGATAATTTTTGTGTGATTTTGTTGTCAGCACATTCAACTATGTAAAGAAAAAAGTATTTAATAAGAATAGTTCATTCATTCAGATCTAGGATGTGTTATTTTAGTGTTCCCTTTATTTTTTTGAGCAGTGTATATATCCTGTCCTTTACTGCCTGTGGTGTTTTTGTTGTTGTATGAACAACTCCACACAAGAAGTTACCTCTCGGGACAAAAAACATATTTGATTTGGAATGTAAAGCTTTTGGGGGATTTGAAACTTCATCTCTCCTTGGCCACATAACCACCATTATGACATCACCAGCATGGATCTAGTGCATCGCAAGGAAATCAGCTTGGTTTGCCATGGAATCCATCTATGGCATTGTACATCCCGACGTTCCACAGACATATTCAAGAGTCTCCTCATAAACAAGGAAGACACGTCGTTTTGAGACACTGAATAACTTTGCATTGCTAAAATGTCACGTCACTATGACTTTGGCTACGAGTCTGACTCTCAGTCTGACAAGGAAGAGTCTGACTACATCTCTGACTTGGTCAACTATAGATATGTGTCTGAAGGTGACTCTGAGTCAGATGAGCAGTCAGAAGTTTTCCGGGGAGGTGAGCTACAATGACTTTGATAAGGAGTCTGACTCCAACTATCAGTCTGAAAAGGAAGACAATGATTCTAACTTTGACTCGGACTACGAGTGTGGCTTCGTCTCTGACTGTAACGTTGAGTCAGAAGACAAGTCAGAGGAGTCCAGAGAGGTGAGCCTCATCATAGAACCCATGCCCTCCAGCCATCCTCTGCTGGTGCCTCTCGCCAAAGACCCAGGGCCGTGGAGCCCCAGTGGCCAGGAACGATGCCCTGAACTGGGCTGAGCTGGAACAGCCAGTGGACCAGACTATGGCCCATGTGGGCCTGAAGGTCATGGGGGTCATGGTGGGCAAGCACCATGTGGAGCCCCAGAACTCCAGCCTTGAGATCACCAGAGGGCCTGTGGTGGTGCCATCATGGGTTGCCTGGATAAGAAGCAGGGAGGCATACAAAGCATTGACTTGCGGTTTCCAGCCAGAGGACCGAACCTTCTAGGAGAGATCAGCTGAAGATGCCACAATGGTGTGGAGAGTCTCTCATGAGAGGGCCAGAGAATCAGCCTTGTCTAGTTGTCTAGGAGACTTTCAGCCAGAGGGCCAGAGAATCAGCCTCTTCTAGTTGTCCAGGAGACTTTCAGCCACAGGGCCAGAGAATCAGCCTCTTCTAGTTGTCCAGGAGACTTTCAGCCACAGGGCCAGAGAATCAGCCTCTTCTAGTTGTCCAGGAGACTTTCAGCCACAGGGCCAGAGTATCAGCCTCTTCTAGTTGTCCAGGAGACTTTCAGCCACAGGGTCAGAGAATCGGCCTCTTCTAGTTGTCCAGGAGACTTTCAGCCACAGGGCCAGAGAATCAGCCTCTTCTAGTTGTCCAGGAGACTTTCAGCCAGAGGGACAGATAATCAGCCTCTTCTAGTTGTCCAGGAGACTTTCAGCCAGAGGGTCAGAGAATCAGCCTCTTCTAGTTGTCCAGGAGACTTTCAGCCACAGGGTCAGAGAATCAGCCTCTTCTAGTTGTCCAGGAGACTTTCAGCCACAGGGCCAGAGAATCAGCCTTGTCTAGTTGTCCAGGAGACTTTCAGCCACAGGGTCAGAGAATCAGCCTTGTCTAGTTGTCCAGGAGACTTTCAGCCAGAGGGTCAGAGAATCAGCCTCTTCTAGTTGTCCAGGAGACTTTCAGCCACAGGGTCAGAGAATCAGCCTTGTCTAGTTGTCCAGGAGACTTTCAGCCAGAGGGCCAGAGAATCAGCCTCTTCTAGTTGTCCAGGAGACTTTCAGCCAGAGGGCCAGAGAATCAGCCTCTTCTAGTTGTCCAGGAGACTTTCAGCCACAGGGCCAGAGAATCAGCCTCTTCTAGTTGTCCAGGAGACTTTCAGCCACAGGGCCAGAGAATCAGCCTCTTCTAGTTGTCCAGGAGACTTTCAGCCAGAGGGACAGAGAATCAGCCTCTTCTAGTTGTCCAGGAGACTTTCAGCCACAGGGCCAGAGAATCAGCCTCTTCTAGTTGTCCAGGAGACTTTCAGCCACAGGGCCAGAGAATCAGCCTCTTCTAGTTGTCCAGGAGACTTTCAGCCACAGGGCCAGAGAATCAGCCTCTTCTAGTTGTCCAGGAGACTTTCAGCCACAGGGCCAGAGAATCAGCCTCTTCTAGTTGTCCAGGAGACTTTCAGCCAGAGGGACAGAGAATCAGCCTCTTCTAGTTGTCCAGGAGACCTTCAGCCAGAGGGACAGATAATCAGCCTCTTCTAGTTGTCCAGGAGACTTTCAGCCAGAGGGTCAGCCCTCCAAGAGGAAGAGAGGATCAGAGGATTCAAACAGTTTCCTTAGCCCTGTGGTGCCACCATGGGTCCCCTGCAAGATAAATAAAGAGTGTGACCTTAGCAGCACATCCTGGTTGAAAGGGAAGAGGTATTCTGTCTTTTGCCTTGTTTTTTTTTTTTTTGCTTTTATGTTTTCCTTGGAAGACTTGAAAATCATTGAAAATTACATGTATTCTAATTATCAGGTCAGATTCGGACAGTGACAGTGTGACAAGGGTCACCCAGAAGAGGACACGGGAATCAGCCCTTGGCCCAGGAAGTTCAGACTCTGAGGGAACCAATGGGAAGAGAGGGAGGTCCGTCTGCTGAGGATAGCGACTCAACTCAACCAATCTTAAATAACGTTTCATGTACTGTAATCATGGTGGGCGAGCACCATTTCATTGCACGTTGTTATTTATTAATATATATATTTTTTTTTTTTTCTGACTGCATGAAACTCCATTTACTAAATATGTTACTATCATTTTTGTAGGCTATATTATTATATTGATTTAATAAAAATGTCTACGGTCTTTTTGGTCTCATTGTCCTTGTGTTCTATAATGGTTACCATTACTTGTGATTGAGTTTGAATATAACTCAAAAATGCATCTGACTGACACTAAGCTAAGATTGTTTTAAATCTTCTTCATCGTCTACAAAAATAAGATATACTTCAAACAGGATTTGAATCTCCATCTCTTCCGGCCCATATAACCACCATTATGTCTTCACCTTCATGGATCTAGTGCATCACAAAACATTTTTACATTTTGTATTCTTCTAAATAGATGTGAATATACAATGGAAAAAAATATAAACGCAACCTTTTAACAATTTCAAAGATTTTACAGAGTTACAGTTCATATAAGGACATCTATCAATTTAAATAAATTCATTAGGCCCTAATCTATGGATTTCACATGACTGGGAATGCAGATATGCATCTGTTGGTCACAAATAATAAAAATTTTAAAAAGTAGGGCCTTGGATCAGAAAACCAGTCAGTATCTGGTGTGACCACCATTCGCTTCATGCAGCGCGACATCTCCTTCACATAGAGTTGATCAGGCTGTTGACTGTGGCCTGTGGAATATTGTCCAACTCCTCTTCAATGGCTGTGTGAAGTTGCTGGATATTGGCGGGAACTGGAACACGCCATCGTAATTGTCGATTCAGAGCATCCCAAACATGCTCAACGGGTGACATGTCTGGTGAGTGTGAAGGACATGAAAGAACTAGAATTGTGTACAGATCCTTGTGTCATGGTGTCGTGCATGGCAGTGGATGAATGGTACGACAACGGGCCTCAGGATCTTGTCACAGTATCTCTGGGCATTCAAATTCCCATCGATAAAAGGCTATTGTGCTTGTTGTCTGTAGCATATGCCTGCCCATACCATAACCCTACCGCCACCAGGGGGCACTCTGTTCACAACGTTGACATCAGCAAATCGCTCACCCACAAAACGCCACACTGCCCGGTACAGTTGAAATCGGGATTCATCCGTGAAGAGCACACTTCCCCAGCGCTGGCGTGGTTACACATGGTCTGCGGTTGTGAGGCCGGTTGGACGTCCTGCCAAATTCTCTAAAACGACGTTGGAGGCGGCTTATGGTAGAGAAATTAACATTCAATTCTCTGGCAACAGCTCTGGTGGACATTCCTGCAGTCAGCATGCCAATTGCACGCTCCTTCAAAACTTGAGACATCTGTGGTATTGTGTTGTGTGACAAAACGGCACATTTTAGAGAGGCCTTTTATTGTCCCCAGCACAAGGTGTAATGATCATGCTGTTTAATCAGCTTTTTGATATCCCACGCCTATCAATTGGATTGATTTTCTTGGCTAAGGTGAAATGCTCACTAACAGGGATGTAAACAAATGTGTGCACGCAATTTGAGAGAAATAAGCTTTTTGTGCGCATGGAACATTTCTGGAATCTTTTATTTCATCTCATGAAACATGGAACCAACACTTTACATGTTGTGTTTATATTTCCGTTCAGTGTACATGTGTGTATCTATTAAGCAGGGTGAAAAGGTGTGAAGAGGTACTGGTCCACTTGTTCCCATCATTGCATGGGCTTCTGTTAGCACTGAGAGAAAGCATGGCGAGAGATCAGCATGC
Organism: Salvelinus alpinus; assembly: GCF_045679555.1. Taxonomy (NCBI): domain Eukaryota; kingdom Metazoa; phylum Chordata; class Actinopteri; order Salmoniformes; family Salmonidae; genus Salvelinus; species Salvelinus alpinus. The sequence goes on from NC_092088.1 coordinate 25,183,416, forward strand.
ATTTACGTCTCTCCCTCCAGCCTTGGCAAGGTGCTACACGCCACAACCACATCCAGATGCAGGGAGTGGTTCAGAGGGGGTCAGTCTCTTATTAAAGAGGCTTTATTAAAAAGAGTAGGGGGGTAGCAAATCATACTCCATCTTTCTTTCTGTTTCACTGGCAGCCAACGGACCCTTAGCAGGTGCTGACACCACGTCTCTCTCTCTCTCTCTCTCTCTCTCTCTCTCTCTCTCTCTCTCTCTCTCTCTCTCTCTCTCTCTCTCTCTCTCTCTCTCTCTCTCTCTCTCTCTCTCTCTCTCTCTCTCTCTCAACATTTTCATTTTCTTCTTACCTCCTTTGTTTCTTTTCTCTTTCTTTCTCTCTCTCTCGCTCTCTCTCGCTCTTCCTCTTCCTTATTGTTCTGTTTTAATTGCTGATCAAAAAAAAAGTGGCTGATTGCTGCATGAGCTTTGATGGGAGAGAGACATTCCTGGCATCTCTCAGATGTCTGAGCTTCTTTGGAGTAACCCTACGCCGGTTGAAAGCATTTTCGTGGGAAAAGAAAGGCGGCTCAGAATCACAGGGGGAACGAGGACACCTGCAGCAACGGTGATTACGGACGAACGCTGGATGTGACTCAACACCCTCAGACACACATAGACACACACACACACACACACACACACACACACACACACACACACACACACACACACACACACACACACACACACACACACACACACACACACACACACACACACACACACACACACACACACACACACACACACACACACTCTCTCTCTAACATACAATGACCTGCACACACACGCACACACTCTGACATACTATGACACACACACACACACATATCCCACCCTAGCATCATTTCCCCACCCTCCCCCCGTCATCCACACACATATCTCCGTACTCTGACAGTGGCATCTTGTCTGATGAGGATTAATAAGATCAAAATGAGGACAGCTGCTAATATAAAACAAGTCATCAATTTGTTCAAGTAATTAAAATTGTCTGTAATTGTCCGAACTGCGGCCAATCATGCAAGCCAATGGTGCAGAAAAGTATAGGGTATCTCTTTCCAAGGAGAGTCGATGTCGGGCTTAAAGCACTCTGCGCTGCTTTCATATAATGACTGCTAAGTATGATCTAAACCTAATCCTAACCACAAATTACTTATTTGATCAAATCAGCATGAGTAATGGCCTAATGGCAGACAGGTTGAAGCAGTAAGCCAGGGGACATATGCAGCTTTTCTCTAAGGGTCACTTTGTCTGCTGAAATATAATCTGAATCTATTTCTATGGTCTGCTACCTCTCATCCTGGTCCTCTTAATCCGTTGCTCATCAGGTAACCAGGTGTGTGGACTTCTAGCCAATTCAACTGGTAAGATTAAACTGGTAAATCAATGATCATCGAAACATCCCGCATAGTCTCTTTAAGGCAGTTGAATAGCAGCGGTGGGACTTATGAGGAACAATCAAAACGAGAGGACCACAAAATAAAGAAGTTACAAAACCTTTTTTTTGTCATCCTCAATGATTTTAAATGCAATGTATCCACTTACGTCTAATACATCTAATTACATCGAGTTGAATAGCGCTGTGGCAAGACTCATACAGTATTTGAGCGCTTCAGGGAGGTACAGGCCACATCCACACTACAATTCAGTGGAACAAGATTCTTGAGGCGGGGATATTTGCTGTCATTCACAGTGGTGGGTTGATTGACTCCTCGAATGTCTAAAAAATCAAAACCCACATCTCTTATGTACACAGACCCTGGGCATCAACTGCTACAAGATTTTGACGGACAGCACTGATGGACAGCCGGGCATGCTGGGAGACTGGGTGGTGCTGTGTGGATTGGAGGGGCGGTGGTGTTGGAGGGTCGTGGGGGGAGGTATAAAGGGTCGGTTGGGGCAGATGGCTGTGCTGGGAGGAATTTTGTATTAAATTCGTTGTTCCAAATCGTTTCCAGCCCCCGGCCATCAAAACCACTGCTGTCAAATCCCCTACTCTCTCTCCCTTTCCCCCTTTCTCGCTCTCTCTCTTTCTCTCTCCACTTTATGTCTGAGCTTAAATAAACAGTGGGACGAAGAGGAAGAAAGAGGGGGGTTCTGGGTAGTCGGGGCAGCAGGGCTCTGATGTCTCGGTACAACTGCAGCCTCTAGGCTTGTTATTGCTCCCCCAGAAACAGGCCAGGGAGACAGCGCTCTCGCCTGCACGGCTGCAACACAAAATATACTGTGATTTCACGCACGCTTTGGAGCGCTAATCAACGGTTTTTAAAGTGGCAGCGTATCTCCTTTGGAAACCAAATAAATAAATGAATAACAACGCCGCCGATGAAGAGCTTGGAGTGAAGATTTGTTTTTGGAGTTTCCCCAATGATTCCAAATCATTTCCTCGTTTAATGTAATCTTGTTTTTCACAATTATTGACTGTCTGCACGTAACAAAATTGTGGCACTCTGAACTCTGAGGGTGTTTCACGTTGGTTCTATCACCGAAATGTACCAATATATTTTCTCATTGATGACCTTTCTTTCAAAGGGCTGAACCCTAACTTCAGATGCGCACGCTTAAAAAAAAGCAAAAAATGATTCCGGATGTGGGGCAGATGAGCCGAGTGTTGGCTTAGGTTTGTGGGGGATTTATGTGAATCATCATGTCCTCACTCCAGACACAGAGGAGTGTTCTGGCACAGACACTGGACATGAGTAAAAACACGTCGCTGAGAGGGAGATGTCTTCTTCCACCCGTCTGCCTTAAGAAACTTATTTCAACCACCCACCTCCGCTGAAGCTAGGCATGGGTGTTCGCTGGCTATTTTCACAACTTGTCAAGGCGCCACAGCGTGTGGTATCCAGCAGAATACCCCTTTGTTTGGAAGAATGGTTTGGATTAATGAGGAGAGGGAGGCAAATACAGTACAGCTGAGACACGGACACTTCCATCTTCATTCCCCCTGGGGGGGGTGGGCGGAGGCCGAGTTTGGGTTAGACTCTGACAGAAAATCAACAATAGGACACTATATTAGGGCATAGGGTGCAGGGCATAGGGTGCAGGCTGACAAAACAATCAAGGGGATGTGAGGAGTGGAACATGTTTCCCTCAACAGATCATAACAAGTATGCTGTGTACATTGAAATCCTCCGCACCCCAGTGTCCCACTGTCATAGCATCTCCACATCTCAGATCTCACATTGGTGGATACACACTAGTCCCCTGTTCTCTCCACATTGGCTGTGCTCCCCCTTTGACCTCCAGTACATAGTACCTCTGGCCCAGCAGCGAAGGGGAGAGGTTGTTATTGTGGACCAAACTAAGCCAACCATCAAACCCCTCACAGTTGGGACACAGAACTACGGCTGGGAACCAGAACCTGACAAGCTCCTCTTCCGCTCGCCGCTCCACTTCACAAGGAATAGGACCGGGAGTGTGGCAGCGGATGTGATATTGTACCCTGTTTGGCCCAAATCCTAATTGAAGATCCAGATGCTTAATTTCATTTTTTTACATTTAACTATGTAATTCAACATGTATTTAGACAGTCGAAAATGTGCGTGTAAGATCTATAGGATTGGATAGACAGCTTTAAAAGTGACGGACATGGGATTCGATTCCACGCAGTTGGAATGTATGCGTGGTCCGGATTCAGCTCTGTTTATGACAAAGCGTTGAACCAACGTGGAATAGATGTTGAATTGATGTCTGTGCCCAGCAGGTGCTCATAAAGGGTTGAGGAATCATTATGTAAAATGTTACTCCTGAATTAGATATGTTTTTGGCAAGGGTTTCTCAAAGTGGTGGGATGGTGGACCATGTTAGTAAATACGTCCTATAGTGACAGCACACACATTTATGACGGTCTTGTAAAGAGAGAGCATTTCAGTGCGATTCTAGTTGCCGTCTCTGGTCAGCTATTACGTTCCACTCCTGTCATTTGCCAAAGAGACTGGCCTTTTGGCAATCTTCAAATATCAACATTGTATCTGTAACTTAATATGCCGGGAGTCAGGAAGGAGGTACAGAAGGTGAGTTTAATAATGAAACAAACATGAGAAGTGTACAGAAACGTGAGAGAAAACAATACTACCTAATGACTGATGTCAACTAAGGGCTAAATAAAGGATGTCCGACACCGGGACTCAATAGCGTCCCTCAGAACCGTACCCCTTCCAGTCCACCAGGTACTGGAACCGACCCCCAACGACGTCGGGAGTCCAGGAGGAACTTAACAGCATAGGCGGGGGTCTCTTCGATGTCCAGGGGAGGCGGAGGGGTGTCGCGCAGGACGGCATCATCCAGTGGACCAGGACCCACCAGCTTGAGGAGGGAAACATGAAAGGCGGGTGAGATCTGGTAGTTGGTGGGGAGTTTTAGACGATAGGTTACCTCATTGACCCTCCGGAGTACCTTGAAGGGCCCCACAAACCGGGGGCTCAGTTTCCGGCAGGGCAGGTGGAGCGGGAGGTTCCTGGTAGAGAGCCAGACGCGATCACCATGATGGAACACGAGAGCCTCACTGTGGTGGCGTTCCACACCTCCTCTGCTCACCGGAACCACTCATCCACTGCAAGAGCCTTGGTCTGGCTCGGAGTCCACAGAGCCAGGGCTGGCTGATATCCCAGGACGCACTGGAAGGGTGTCAGCCCGGTGGAGGAGTGACAAAGTGAATTCTGGGCGTATTCCACCCAGGGAAGGAACCGGGCCCACTCCCCCTGCCGGTCCTGGCAGTGACTCATTAGGAACCTCCCCAGCTCCTGGTTGATCCCCTCCACCTGCCCGTTGGACTGAGGCCGGTACCCGGATGTGAGGCTGAACGTGGCCCCCAGCTTCTCCATAAGGCTTTCCAGACCCGCAACATGAATTGAGAACCACGGTTGGAAACGATGTTCGCTGAAAGACCTGCTGGAATAGTGCCTTAGTGAAGAGGAGAGCGGTAGGTAGACCAGAGAGAGGGATACAATGGCAGGATTTAGAGAATCTGTCAAAACAACCATAATAGTGGTAAAACCATCAGAAAGGGGGAGATCAGTTACAAAGTCCATGGACCAAGGCCGCTGAGGCACGGGAAGGGGAAGTAGTTTCCCTGCTGGAACGTGCTGGGGAGATTTGGATTGGGTACATACGGAACATGAGTTGACAACGTCCTGCGCAAAGGTGGGCCACCAGTACTTATCGGAGAGGGATTGGATGGTGCGGATGATACCTGCGTGTCCAGCGGCGAGGGATGTGTGTGCCCAGGTCAACAGCCATTCTCTCACCCCTGTGGGGACATAGATGTGCTCTGGGGGAAAGGTAGCAGGAGAGGGTTCCCTCTCCAGAGCCTGGCGGATGTCCACATCTACATCCGTAAACACAGGGCCAACGATACGGGAGGACTGATTGATGGGCTGGAGGACACTCACAGGACCCTCCACCTACGTGGAACCACAGGGTGCGGGAAAGTAGGTCCTCCGGCATCCGGTGATTCTCATCCTCGACCAGGAGATGGTGGTGTTATGAAGTTGGAGCCACGGGAGGCTGAGGACGACTTTGTGTACGATGATGATGAGAAAGGGAAGGCTTTCCTGGTGCATGGGTCCCACGGTGAGGGTGAGTGGTTCTGTGATGTGTGTAATTGTGCCAGATCCCAATGGTCGCGAATCCAGGGCTTGAACAGGAAAGGAGAGGAGAGCGGGTAGGAAGTTATGTTCAAGGAGGAGGCGAGGGCCTGATTGATGAAATTCCCTGCGGCACCGGAGTCCACTAAAGCTGTAGAGACAACACCTGAGGGACAGCCGGCCAGTGAAATGGGAACCAGAAAGGGTTTGGCTGAAAACGATGATGGATACTCACACCTACCCTGGGAGACAGAATATTGCCCCTCTGCTCTAGTGGACCCAGGCTGGGACGCACCGGACACTGCTGAAGCTGGTGCCCCTCCTGGCCGCTATAGCGACAGAGCCCCAGCTGTCTCCGGCGACGCCGCTCTGCCGTGGAGAGGTGTGTGGCCCCTACCTCCATGGGTTCATGCTCTGCCTCAGGACAGCTAAAGGAGGGAGGCGAGTGGCGAGGTGGGCACCGGCGGTCCTGAATCAAATCAAATGTATTTATATAACCCTTCTTACATCAGCTGATATCTCAAAGTGCTGTACAGAAACCCAGCCTAAAACCCCAAACAGCAAGCAATGCAGATGTAGAAGCACGGTGGCTAGGAAAAACTCCCTAGAAAGGCCAAAACCTAGGAAGAAACCTAGAGAGGAACCAGGCTATGAGGGGTGGCCAGTCCTCTTCTGTCTGTGCCGGGTGGCGATTATAACAGAACATGGCCAAGATGTTCAAATGTTCATAAATTACCAGCATGGTCAAATAATAATAATCACAGTAGTTGTCGAGGGTGCAGCAAGTCAGCACCTCAGGAGTAAATGTCAGTTGGCTTTTCATAGCCGATCATTAAGAGTATCTCTACCGCTCCTGCAGTCTAGAGAGTTGAAAACAGCAGGTCTGGGACAGGTAGCACGTCCGGTGAACAGGTCAGGGTTCCATAGCCGCAGGCAGAACAGTTGAAACTGGAGCAGCAGCACGGCCAGGTGGACTGGGGACAGTAAGGAGTCATCATGCCAGGTAGTCCTGAGGCATGGTCCTATGGCTCAGGTCCTCCGAGAGAGAGAAAGAAAGAGAGAAAGAGAGAATTAGAGAGAGCATACTTAAATTCCCACAGGACACCGGATAAGACAGGAGAAGTACTCCAGATATTAGCCCCCCGACACAAACTACTGCAGCATAAATACTGGAGGTTGAGACAGGAGGGGTCAGGAAACACTGTGGCCCCATCCGATGATATCCCCGGACAGGGCCAAACAGGAAGGATATCACCCCACCCACTTTGCCAAAGCACAGCCCCCACACCACTAGAGGGATATCTTCAACCACCAACTTACCATCCTGAGACAAGGCCGAGTATAGCCCACAAAGATCTCCGCCATGGCACAACCTGAAGAAGGTTATCCGGACGGATGGCCATCGCGATGAGTGCGTCCAAGGATAGGTTGTCACCCCAACACTCCTCACGTAGCCCTCTCTTAAATAGAGTGCGAAGCCCCGGCTCATTCCATCCATTGGAGGCTGGCACAGTCCGAAAGGTGAGGACGTACTCCTCAGCGGTGAAAAGTTGCACACCTCCCTCTCTGGGGGGGATGGAGGGGGTGTCGAAGACCGCCCTGAACAGAGCCATGAAGCTCTCATAGGAATCCAACTCCTCCACTCCTCTCTCCCAGATGGCCGTAGCCCAATCCAACGCCTGCCTGGCCAGCAGGGAAATGACCGTGGCAACCTTGGACCTCTCCGTGATGGGGGTCTCCCATCTGATAGGCGAAATAAAGGGAGCACTGAAGTAGGAAGCCACGGCATTTCGATGGAGTACTGCCATATGTCTCCGGAAGGGACCAACGGGCATCGCTGACATGGGCGGACGGCTGGGAGACTGGCTCACTGTGATGACCTGTGGAAGGAGGCCCTCTGTTAGGGGTATGGAGAGCCTCGCCGGTGGTGTCGAGGCGGTGGAGAACGCGAAGGAGCTCATCCATGGCCGTACTCAGTTGTGCCAGCTTGTCGTGGTGTTGGTGGAGTAGGTGACCCTGTTCCTTGAACATCTGGAGATGGGGTTATCCTCTGCAGTTTCCATTTTATCTGACGTAGTATTCTGTAAGGTAATACGCCGGGAGTCAGGAAGCAGATGAGTTGAATAATGAATCAATACAGATAAAACAATACTACCTAATGACTGAGGGCTAAATAAAGGGGGAGTAATCAAGGTGATGATGAAGTCCAGGTTTGCAAAATGATGGAGAGCAGGTGTGCGTAATCATAGTTGCCAGGACCGGTTGTTAATAGACCAGCGATGTCGAGCGCTGGAGGGAGGGAGCATTGCTTGTCCATATATTTATATATTCTTAATTCCATTCCTTTACTCAGATTTGTGTGTATTGGGTATATGTTGTGAAATTGTTAGATATTACATGTTAGATATTACTGCACTGTTGGAGCTAGAAACACAAGCATTTCGCTACACCCGCAATAACATCTGCTAAACACGTGTATTTGACCAATAAAATTTGATTTGATTTTGAGTAGGCGTGACAGTATCATTAGTGAGCTTGAGGAGATCAGAAGATTTGATCCTGATTCGATAACCCTCACAGCTATCATCCAATCACAATGTTTATGCAAATTAGACTGATTCGGAAACAGTCTTACTTAATTCATACATTTGATGGGAAACATTCTAACATTGGGCTTTTTGACGTAATACATTTCATTGTAAACATAAACATTGGGTGCGAGGAGAACAGACGATTCCCCTTTATTGCATTTTTACCACCATCCAATGTTATTTTATAATTTTTTTATTGCAGAAAAACCAGTATGTGTATATACAAGAAGTATACAAACAGACAATGATAGCATATGCTAGGGGGTACAATAAATCACAGATTATACAAAGACCTTACAAGAAACACACACACAGATTGTTTTAACAGTTTTCATATTAGAATAATGTTGAATGGTCTTAACGTGCTGCTCGAATTCCTTATAGAAAACACAGAAGAGTGTTTTTTTATTTGTGAATTTACATTTATGAATATTACATTTTGCCATTAGCACAATTAGATTTCTGAGGTAAAATTGTTTTAAGGAAACCGAGCTGCACATTCTCCCATAAAAAAACAAAAGTCATCAAGAAAATGAACTATTATAAAACTATGAATATCTTTCCATAGTTGTTTTACATGTAGACAATGCCAAAATAAATGCAAAACTGTTTCTGGATGCTCAACACAAAAAGTACAGTTAATGTTAATGTCTTTGTTGAGTTTCTTCAGGTAATGATTCGCAGGGTAATACTTATGGATCATTCTGAAAGAGACCTCTTTGACCTTGTTAACAAGCAGGTATTTGTGTGGTAATAACCAGACTTGTTTCCAACAGATATTATTGACAAACGTATTCCAGTAAGTTGTGACATAAGGAACGGATACAATATCCCTTTAAAATACAGCACGTATAGATATGTTGTTCTGAGGGAGCAAGGAGAAACAAATTTTTCCTATTGGTGAGTCAACTGGCTTAAGTGAGGGTAGGTCAAGAAGGTGAGGTCTGGTTACACCTCTAAACAACATGAGAGTTCCAGATGGAATAGCATCAAAGACTATGGCGAACTCTCTAGGTGTAACAGGGATATTGTACCAAGATAAAATTTCTCATAATTGAGTAACAATCCTTCTGCATTAAGAAGTTGACTCACCAGCAGGAAATGATTATTGAACCAGTTCTTAAAAAATATAGACTTGTTTCTATACAAAATATCCTTATTGTTCCAAATGAAATACCTATGCAGGGAAAAATTATGTTTATATACACAAATCAATTTAAATCAAACTATTTGTTACATGCGCCGAATACAACAAGTGTAGACTTTACCGTGAAATGCTTACTTACAAGCCCTTAACCAACATTGCAGTTCAACAAGAGTTAAGAAAATATTTACCAAGTAGACTAAAATAAAAAGTAACACAATAACAATAACAATAACAATAACGAGGCCATGCACAGGGGGCACCGGTACCGAGTCAGTGTGCGGAGGTACAGGTTAGTTGAGGTCATTTGTACATGTAGGTGGGGGTGAAGTTAAATCTAATGACTGATGACTGATGGCTAATGACTGAATCTAATGACTGAAAATTGAATCTAGAATCGGCTTCCTATTTCGCAACAAAGCATCCTTCACTCATGCTGCCAAACATACCCTCGTAAAACTGACCATCCTACCAATCCTCGACATCGGTGATGTCATCTATAAAATAGCCTCCAACACTCTACTCAACAAACTGGATGCAGTCTATCACAGTGCCATCCGTTTTGTCACCAAAGCCCCATACACTACCCACCATTGCGACCTGTACGCTCTTGTTGGTTGGCCCTCGCTTCATACTCGTCGCCAAACCCACTGGCTACAGGTTATCTACAAGTCTCTGCTAGGTAAAGCCCCGCCTTATCTCAGCTCACTGGTCACCATAGCAGCACCCACTCGTAGCACGCGCTCCAGCAGGTATATCTCACTGGTCACCCCCAAACCCAATTCCTCCTTTGGTCGTCTTTCCTTCCAGTTCTCTGCTGCCAATGACTGGAACGAACTGCAAAAATCTCTGAAGCTGGAAACACTTATCTCCCTCACTAGCTTTAAGCACCAGCTGTCAGAGCAGCTCATAGATTACTGCACCTGTACATAGCCCATCTATAATTTAGCCCAAACAACTACCTCTTCCCCTACTGTATTTATTTATTTATTTTGCTCCTTTGCACCCCATTATTTCTATTTCTACTTTGCACATTCTTCCACTGCAAATCTACAATTCCAGTGTTTTACTTGCTATATTGTATTTACCTCGCCACCATGGCCTTTTTTGCCTTATCTCACCTCATTTGCTCACATTGTTTATAGACTTATTTTTCTACTGTATTATTGACTGTATGTTTTGTTTATTCCATGTGTAACTCTGTGTTGTTGTATGTGTCGAATTGCTATGCCTTATCTTGGCCAGGTCGCAGTTGCAAATGAGAATTTGTTCTCAACTAGCCTACCTGGTTAAATAAAGGTTTTTTAATTAAAAGTTACTATTCATAGATAATAAACAGCAAGTAGCAGCAGTGTACAAAAGTGAGGGGGGTCAATGTAATTTGTCCGGTGGCGATATTATTAATTGTTCAGCAGTCTTATGGCTTGGGGGTAGAAGCTGTTGAGGAGCCTTTGGTCCTAGACCTGGTGCTCCAGTACTGCTTGCCGTGTGGTAGCAGAGAAAACAGTCTATAACTTGGGTGACTGGAGTCTCTGACCATTTTATGGGCTTTCCTCTGACACCGTCTATTATATAGGTCCTGGATAGCAGGAAGCTTGGCCCCAGTGATGTACTGGGCCGTTCGCACTACCCTCTGTAGTGCCTTAGAGTCAGATGCCGAGCAGTTGCCATACCAGGCGGTGATGCATAAGGTCAGGATGCTCTCGATGGTACAGCTGTAGAACCTTTTGAGGATCTGAGGACCCATGCAAATCTTTTCAGTCTCCTGAGGGGGGAAAGAGTTTTGTCATGCCCTCTTCACGACATTCTTGGTATGTTTGGACCATGATAGTTTGTTGGAGATGTGGACACCAAGGCACTTGAAACTCTCTACCCGCTCCACTACAGCCCCGTCAACGTTAATGGGACCTGTTTGGCCCGCCTTTTCCTGTAGTCCACGATCAGCTACTTTGTCTTGCTCACATTAAGGGAGAGGTTGTTGTCCTTGCACCACACTGCCAGTTCTCTGACCTCCTCCCTATAGGCCGTCTCATTGTTTTCGGTGATCAGGCCTACCAAACTTAATGATGGTGTTGGAGTCGTGTTTGGCCACGCAGTCATAGGTGAACAGGGAATACAGGAGGGGACTAAATACACACCCCTGAGGGGCCCCAGTGTTGAGAATCAGTGTGGCAGACGTGTTGTTGCCTACTCTTACCACCTGGGGGCGGCCCGTCAGAAAGTCCAGGATCCAGTTGCAGAGGGAGGTGTTTAGTCCCAGAGTCCTTAGCTTAGTGATGAGCTTTGTGGGCACTGTGGTGTTGAATGCTGAACTGTAGTCAATGAACAGCATTCTCACATAGGTGTTCCTTTTGTCCAGGTGAGAAAGGGCAGTGTGGAGTGCGATTGAGATTGCATCATCTGTGGATCTGTTGGGGTGGTATACGAATTGGAGTGGGTCTAGGGTGTCCGTGAGGATGCTGTTGATGTGAGCCATGACCAGCCTTTCAAAGCACTTCATGGCTACCGACGTGAGTGCCACGGGGCGGTAATCATTTATGTAGGTTACCTTTGCTCCCTCGTGCACAGGGACTATGGTGGTCTGCTTGAAATATGTAGGTATTACAGACTCGGTCAGGGAGAGGTTGAAAATGTAATTGAAGACACTTGCCAGTTGACACTTGCCAGCATGCTTTGAGTACACGTCCTGGTAGTCCGTCTGGCCCAGCGGCTTTGTGAATGTTGACCTGTTTTCACATCACGCTAAGAATACTTGTCTATGAAAAGCAGATAATTTTGTAGGAATCTTATCAATGTTATAGTTACAAAGTAATATAAAATTGAAGCCACCAAAATGGGAGAAGATATAATGAGGGATATAATATAATGATATACAGTGGGGAGAACAAGTATTTGATACACTGCCGATTTTGCAGGTTTTCCTACTTACAAAGCATGTAGAGGTCTGTAATTTTTATCATAGGTACACTTCAACTGTGAGAGACGGAATCTAAAACAAAAATCCAGAAAATCACATTGTATGATTTTTAAGTAATTCATTTGCATTTTATTGCATGACATAAGTATTTGATCACCTACCAACCAGTAAGAATTCCGGCTCCCACAGACCTGTTAGTTTTTCTTTAAGAAGCCCTCCTGTTCTCCACTCATTACCTGTATTAACTGCACCTGTTTGAACTCGTTACCTGTATAAAAGACACCTGTCCACACACTCAATCAAACAGACTCCAACCTCTCCACAATGGCCAAGACCAGAGAGCTGTGTAAGGACATCAGGGATAAAATTGTAGACCTGCACAAGGCTGGGATGGGCTACAGGACAATAGGCAAGCAGCTTGGTGAGAAGGCAACAACTGTTGGCGCAATTATTAGAAAATAGAAGAAAATAGAAGAAGTTCAAGATGATGGTCAATCACCCTCGGTCTGGGGCTCCATGCAAGATCTCACCTCGTGGGGCATCAATGATCATGAGGAAGGTGAGGGATCAGCCCAGAACTACACGGCAGGACCTGGTCAATGACCTGAAGAGAGCTGGGACCACAGTCTCAAAGAAAACCATTAGTAACACACTACGCCGTCATGGATTAAAATCCTGCAGCGCACACAAGGTCCCCCTGCTCAAGCAGGCGCATGTCCAGGCCCGTCTGAAGTTTGCCAATGACCATCTGGATGATCCAGAGGAGGAATGGGAGAAGGTCATGTGGTCTGATGATTCAAAAATAGAGCTTTTTGGTCTAAACTCCACTCGCCGTGTTTGGAGGAAGAAGAAGGATGAGTACAACCCCAAGAACACCATCCCAACCGTGAAGCATGGAGGTGGAAACATCATTCTTTGGGGATGCTTTTCTGCAAAGGGGACAGGACGACTGCACCGTATTGAGGGGAGGATGGATGGGGCCATGTATTGCAAGATCTTAGCCAACAACCTCCTTCCCTCAGTAAGAGCATTGATGATGGGTCGTGGCTGGGTCTTCCAGCATGACAACGACCCGAAACACACAGCCAGGGCAACTAAGGAGTGGCTCCGTAAGAAGTATCTCAAGGTCCTGGAGTGGCCTAGCCAGTCTCCAGACCTGAACCCAATAGAAAATCTTTGGAGGGAGCTGAAAGTCCGTATTGCCCAGCAACAGCCCCGAAACCTGAAGGATCTGGAGAAGGTCTGTATGGAGGAGTGGGCCAAAATCCCTGCTGCAGTGTGTGCAAACCTGGTCAAGAACTACAGGAAACGTATGATCTCTGTAATTGCAAACAAAGGATTCTGTACCAAATATTAAGTTCTGCTTTTCTGATGTATCAAATACTTATGTCATGCAATAAAATGCGAATTAATTACTTAAAAATCATACAATGTGATTTTCGGGATTTTTGTTTTAGATTCCGTCTCTCACAGTTGAAGTGTACCTATGATAAAAATTACAGACCTCTACATGCTTTGTAAGTAGGAAAATCGGCAAACTCGGCAGTGTATCAAATACTTGTTCTCCCCACTGTATATATAATATAATATATATAATGAGGGAAATTTAAGTTGGATTCTTTAAGAAATGTTTAGCCCAATTTATCTAAAAAGTACTATTCAAAGATTGAGACCACCATATTCGTATGTGTGCATAACGACAGATTTCCTAATATAATGTGTACGATTTTTCCAGATGGTCAACCACTTTACCTGTTTTGTTGTCAAGATGTAGGGACTTGGCTGCATAAGTAAGTCTGGAGATACCTTCAGCTTTAGAAAACAATATTCTATCTTTCAAGGTTAAATCCCTCTGCAACCAATCGTTCAACTTCTTTTAGTTTTTTTCAATAATAGGTATGAAATGTAATGAGCATCTTTCCTGTTGATCCTTAGATATGGTAATCCCAAGGAATGTTACTTTTTCATTGACTGGAATATTGCATATAGAGGGTATCACACAGTCTTTAACAGCAAACAATTCACACTTATTAAGGTTTAGGCAAAGACCAGATGCTTTGGAAAAAATATTTATCACATCGACTGCTCTCGGAATCTGGTCAGCATCTTTCAAAAAAGAGGGTGATGTCATCTGCAAGCTGACTTATGATAATATCTCTGACAGCAATAGAGATCCCTTTTACATCATTGGATTTAACAAAAATGGTAAGAAGTTGCGTTGCAAGCAGGAAGAGATAAGGTGAAATTGGGCAACCTTGCCTAATTACTCTTTTCAAATCAAATCTAGAAGTGCCATGCTCTAACTTAATGGAACTGTTCCCATTCATATAAAGAGTTTTAATAGTACTACAAAAGAATTCCCCAAAACCAAATCTCTCAAGGGAGAGAAATAGAAACTCATGTTCCACTGTATCGAAGGCTTTATAAAAGTCTAAGAAGAAAAAAAAAAGTCTTATAAAAGTCTTATAAAACTATCTTCGAAGATTAGATCAGAATCGTCAATAAGGTCTAACACCAGTCAGATATTATTAGATATATTGTATGTCTATTCCTCATGAGACCAGATTGGGTCTCTTCTATAATTTATATATTTATATATATATATATATATATATATTTTGTAGTCGTTATTGAGCAAACAGATTGGATGCCAATTATCGAGGAGAAGCAAGTCTTTCTTGGTCTTAGGTATTAATGTAATCAGACCTTAAATCAAACTGGGAGAGAAAGCATTATTTGTAATGCTTTCAGAAAAGAACTCCAACAGAAATGGGGATAACTGTTGAGAACAAGTTTTGTAAAACTCAGCAGATATACCATCAGTCCCAGGAGACTTATTATTTTAAGGTGTTCAATAGAACAAATTATCTCTTCAACTATAATAGGGTCATCACACTGTTCCCTCTCAGCTTTCCCAATTGATTTCACATCCCCCAGAGAGTAAAAAAAAAGAGTTGAGGAAACCTCACAATACTTAGAACTATATAAAATCCTAACTTATTTCATCTGTACCCTAATAAACTACATGCTTTCCCAAGTCGTATTGTCGTACATACCATAGAGTGATGCAAGTCGTACATACCATAGCGTGATGCAAGTCGTACATACCATAGAGTGATGCAAGTCGTACATACCATAGAGTGATGCAAGTCGTACATACCATAGAGTGATGCAAGTCGTACATACCATAGAGTGATGCAAGTCATACATACCATAGAGTGATGCAAGTCATACATACCATAGCGTGATGCAAGTCGTACATATCATAGAGTGATGCAAGTCGTACATACCATAGAGTGATGCAAGTCGTACATACCATAGAGTGATGCAAGTCATACATACCATAGAGTGATGCAAGTCATACATACCATAGAGTGATGCAAGTCGTACATACCATAGAGTGATGCAAGTCATACATACCATAGAGTGATGCAAGTCATACATACCATAGCGTGATGCAAGTCGTACATACCATAGAGTGATGCAAGTCGTACATACCATAGCGTGATGCAAGTCGTACATACCATAGAGTGATGCAAGTCGTACATACCATAGAGTGATGCAAGTCGTACATACCATAGAGTGATGCAAGTCGTACATACCATAGAGTGATGCAAGTCATACATACCATAGAGTGATGCAAGTCATACATACCATAGCGTGATGCAAGTCGTACATACCATAGAGTGATGCAAGTCGTACATACATAGAGTGATGCAAGTCGTACATACCATAGAGTGATGCAAGTCATACATACCATAGAGTGATGCAAGTCATACATACCATAGAGTGATGCAAGTCGTACATACCATAGAGTGATGCAAGTCATACATACCATAGAGTGATGCAAGTCATACATACCATAGCGTGATGCAAGTCGTACATACCATAGAGTGATGCAAGTCGTACATACCATAGAGTGATGCAAGTCGTACATACCATAGAGTGATGCAAGTCATACATACCATAGAGTGATGCAAGTCATACATACCATAGCGTGATGCAAGTCGTACATACCATAGAGTGATGCAAGTCGTACATACCATAGAGTGATGCAAGTCGTACATACCATAGAGTGATGCAAGTCGTACATACCATAGAGTGATGCAAGTCGTACATACCATAGAGTGATGCAAGTCGTACATACCATAGAGTGATGCAAGTCGTACATACCATAGAGTGATGCAAGTCGTACATACCATAGAGTGATGAAAGTCGTACATACCATAGCGTGATGCAAGTCGTACATAGCATAGCGTGATGCAAGTTTACTTCAATATGATGGTCATTATATAAATATTGCAAATAAAGGCGTTTCCACCACCATTTCTCGCATAATACATTTTACAGACACATAAAGATACCACCTTGTCTAGCATATTTTGTTTTGTCGACATTTGGAAAGTTTACATACAAATTTGCGGTTTCTATCAGACCTGTCATGACATTTTTTGTCCAACTTAGGCCTACTTTACTCACATAAAAAGGTTGCAAGGAGACCTGGTTAGAAACCACATTTCCATCCGACCATTTCACGTAGATGAATTATCTGACTTATGAAAAAAGTCACAACCAGGAAACATGAAATGCAGGTACAATTTTATAAATGCCACAGACAATTTGTTCGTTTGACATGGTGGGATCTTTTTGTGTTGGTAAAATGTATTATGGAAATATCTTTATGCACAAATATTGATATAATAATCATCATATCGAAGTAAACTTGGAGTAAAGAGATGATATGGCGTGTGGTCCTTCCACTACGACTCGGGAAAGCATTTAGTTTATTAGGCTACAGATGAAATAACTTACGATGAACTTCAGAGGCTGGTGAAAGTGCACGGTGATGAGCTTGATGCTCCTTTCCAATAAATATCAAGGGTCTTAATAATATGTTGGTGACACGACGATTGGTGATTGGCTGCCATTTGACAAATGCAAATGATATCGTTCTTATCCATAGTAATCTCATAATGTAGATAACTAGCTGCACTGTATCTGCAAGCTGTTGGTTAGAGCGCATGTACCAAGACCGGAGTGGGCACATTTGCTATATAACTCAACAGTTTTAGTGGCAAAACCATCAGTAGCGTTGAAAATGCAATGGAAACACCATTTAACTTGTATTTTTCATATAGTACATGGGAATTTAACCGGAAAATGTATTTTTATGTGCACGACTTCATCACACACAGCCTTTAATCTGCAAAAAGTCAGTTTAATGGAAACACATCTCTGGTGGGGTAAATGGCATATTGTTTTATGCAGATTTTAGAATTATTGCATAAATATGAGTGAATGTCCATAGGAGGAGCAGCAGGGGGGGAAGTGAGAAGGTAATGAAACACTAATAAATAAAAAAAATACATATTTACAGTTGTAACAATGATAAATGTCCATTGGTGTTTGGGGGCAGGGTAATGTTCGTTGGGGTGTAGAATATCCATAGGGTAGCAGCAAGGGGGGGAAGTCAGGGGGGCAGAAGAGGGACAGGGGGAGCAGGTAGCTAGCTGACTAGCGGCTATGCAGCAGCCTGATGGTCTAGGGGTCGAAGCTATTGGCCAGTCGTACAGTTTTTGCCATGATGCTCCTATACCGCCCGGGTCTGAGTGATGGAAGCAGAGAGAACAGGCTGTGGCTGGGGTAGCTGAGGTCCTTGATGATCTTCTTGGCCTTCCTGCGACACCTGGTGTTGTAGGTGTCCTGGAGGGTAGGCAGTGTACACCCAATGGTGCGTTCGGTTGAGCGTATCGCACTCTGTAGAGCCTTGCGGTCAGCGGCGGTGGAGTTGCAGTACCAGGCCATAATGCAGCCCGACTGTAGGTTCTCGATGGTGCTTCTGTAGAACACTGTGAGGGCCCTCAGGAACAGGCCGAATGTCTTCCGGGCTCCTGAAATTGAAGAATCGCTGCAGTGCCTTCTTTGCCACGGTGTCTGTGTGGTTTGACCATTTCAGCTCATCTGAGATGTGTACACCAAGGAACTTGAAGGTTTTGACCGTTGGCCCCGTTGATGAGGATGGGGGCGTGCCCAAACTGGTTCTTCCTGAAGTCCACAATCAGCTCCTTTGTTTTGCTGACATTGAGGGAGAGGTTGGAGTGCCTACCTCATCTCTGTAGGCCGTCTCGTTGTTGTTGGTAATCAGGCCTATGACTGTCGTATTGTCAGCAAACTTGATGATGGAGTTGAAACTGTGTGAGGCCACGCAGTCGTGGGTATACAGGAAGTACAGGAGGGGTCTGATGACACACCCTTATGGGCCCCCGTGTTGAGGGTCAGTGTGGAGGAGGTAATGTTGCCTACCTTCACCACATGGACACGGCCCGTCAGGAAGTCCAGGGCCAAGTTGCATAGATAGACGTTCAGTCCCAGGGTCATGAGCTTTGTGATGAGCTTAGAGGGCACTATGGTATTGAAGGCCGAGCTGTAGTCAATGAACAGCATCCTCACATATGCATTCCTTTTGTACAGATGGGTGAGGGCAGAGTGCATTGGAATGGCGATTGCATCGTCCGTGGATCTGTCAGGGTGGTAGGCGAATTGGAGAGTGTTGGGTGTGTCGGGAGGGAGGAGGTGATGTGGTCTTTGACTAGCCACTCAAACCACTTCATGATGCCGAAAGTAAGAGCTACTGGTCAGTAGTCATTTTGTTCAGTTACTGTCCCTTTCTGGGGCACGTGTATGATAGTGGACATCTTGAAATAGGTGGGGATCACAGCCTGAGCTGTCAGAAAACAGAACAGCTAGCTGGTCTATACATGCTCTGAGGGCGCGGCTAGGGATACCTACAGGGCCGGCAGCCCTGCGAAGGTTAACACGCTTGAACGACTTACATATGTCCTCCGTGGAGACCGTAAGCATGTGGCCCTCGTTGACCTCTGGGGCTCTCCTCGGCAGCTTTGAGTCGTTATGGTCAAAGCAGGAGAAAAAGGTGTTTTGCTGGTGACTGGCTTTCGTTTTGTAATCCGTGAATCTCGTTAGAAGCCCATGCCACATAAGCCTCGTGTCCAACCCGCTGAATTGCTCTTCCACTTTGTCCCTATACTTGTGTCTCGTTGTCTTGATCTCCTTGTCATGTTTATAAGCAGCATCTCTCTCCTTCAGTTTCCCGGCAAGGCTGCCATCAATCCCGGTTTGTGATCTGGGTACGTTTTGAAAGACCATCTGTGTCACGTCATCTATGCATTGTTTTATGAATCCCCTCACTGAGTCGGCTTATTCATTGATGTCATCCCCAGAGGCACCTCGGGAACATATTCCAGTTCACGTGATCAAAACAGTCTTGGAGCATGGATTCTGATTGGTCAGGCCAACATTGTACAGACCTGACCACCGGAACTTCCCTCTTGAGTCTTTGTTTGTATGCGGGGATGAGCAACAAAAAAAGATATGAGCCATGTGGAAAGGCGGAGAGAGAGAGGGAGAGAGAAAGAGAGAGAGAAAGGGAGAAAAAGTGTTGGAGGGAGAAGAGATGACGTGGTGATGGGCCAATGAGAGAGAGTGTTGGGAAAGAGACAGAAGAGGTGTAGGAGAAGAAAAAAAGAGGATGATTTGATGAGAGTAAGGGGGGTAGTATTACTATAATAGGGGGATAATGAGAAGGGGAGAGAAATTGAGGGAAGAAAGAAAGAGAGCGAGAAAGCGTGAGAAGGGGTCTGGCGAACTGGCAATTGAAACCACGTGTCCGCCCGAGGCGAGGACACGGTGGAATAAGCTCACACACGCAAGGAACGAATTCCATCACTTACACACACCAGGGGCCCCCACGTATTCATTCTCGTTACTTATTTCTTTGCACCGACTTATCACAGGTCGCAAAACTTTGTGTGATCTCTGCTGTGTTCGCCCTCTTTCCCGGAGCTATGACCAACCCCTTCTTTCCTTTTCAACTCTTTTTTTCAAGGGTTGTCTTCCCTCACCTGTCTCACAGCCTAGTGGTTAGAGCGTTGGACTAGTAATTGAAAGGATGCAAGTTCAAATCCCCGAGCTGACAAGGTAAAAAAATATGTCATTCTGCCTCTGAACAAGGCAGTAAACCCACTGTTCCTAGGCTGTCATTGAAAATAAAAATTTGTTCTTAACTGACTTGCCTAGTTAATAAATAAAGGTAAAAACAGAAGGATGATTTGGAAGGCATTGCCATGACAAGGAGCTCCCTATGTGTTCAGTGAAGTCATGGGAAGAGGTTGGAGGGGAACCTGATCCTCTGGACACACCAGAGAGCCTGCTGGTGTCATGGAGTTATGATCATATCTGCATAAAAATAAAAGGGCGCTTGAGTTTCAGTGTATTATGACACAGATACTTTGTGACTGTTCTGTCCAAATAAAATAGGGATCTCTGAAGTGCGCAAGAACATTTTTAAGGTAATTTCCAATTGAGCCGACATATGCAACTTTTACCGTGAATGCAGTCTCCGCCGACGTGGAAACATAGCTTTTTAAAATGTTTTACCTTTGTTTTACCGGGGAACCTATTGAAACCAGGGTCTCATTTCCAATGGTGCCCTGAGAAGAATAGTTCAAGCAACGTGAGCAACAATTCAAGAATGATCACTACAAAATGACAGTTATAACATTTCAAATACATTACGTTACATTCAAAAAGGGCAATAGGAACAAGTACAGTGAGCTCCAAAAGTATTGGGACGGTGACAAATGTGTTGTTGTTTTGGATCTGTACTCCAGCACATTGGATGAGTTTAAAGTGTAGATGGTCAGCTTTAATTTGAGGGTATTTTCATCTATATCGAGTGAACCGTTTAGAAATTACAGCACTTTTGTACATAGTCCACCCCATTTTAGGGGACCAAAAGTCATCTGTGGATCTGTTTGGGTGGTATGCAAATTGGACTGGGTCCAGTGTGTCTGGGATGATGGTGTTGATGTGAGACATGACCAGCCTTTCAAAGCATTTCATGGCTACAGATGTGAGTGCTACAGGGCAATAGTCATTTAGACAGGTTACCTTGGCGTTCTTGGGCAAAGGGACTATGGTGGTCTGCTTGAAACATGTAGGTATGACAGACTGGGTCAGGGAGAGGTTGAAAATGTCAGTGAAGACACTTGCGAGCTGGTCAGTGCATGCTCTGAGTACGTGTCCTGGTAATCCATCTGGCCTTGCGGCCTTGTGAATGTTAATCTGTTTAAAGGTCTTACTCACATCGGCTATGGAGAGTGTGATAACACAGTCGTCCGGAACAGCTGGTGCTTTCATGCATGGTTCAGTGTTGCTTACCTTGAAGCGAGCATAGAAGGTATTTAACTCGTTTGGTAGGCTCGTGTCACTGAGCAGATCGCGTTGGATTTCCCTGGGTTTCCCTTTGTAATCCGTGATAGTTTGCAAGTCCTGCTATTTGAATAATAATAATGTTGGGCTCTTCTGGTAGTCAGAGACTCCCAGCCAACGGAACTATATAAGAGACGCCGCGTACGGAAATGATCACCGGTGATAAAACGCAAGGCTGAGTGGTAGACTGAATCTAGAGGTTTTAACACAGAGGCTGGAAAACAGGAAACCAATCTTTACTGGCAACTTTTAGGTCAGCTCATCAATGTGTGCTTTATCATCAATCCAAATACCTAGATACTTATAATGGGGGACTAGCCCAATTTGGGATCCTCTCAAGGTACAGATACGCAGATCTTTAGGATACATTTTACGAGACCTGGAGAAAAACATGAACTTGGTTTAAGATCTGTGAACGATTCTTGAATTGAATCAAAGCCAAGCTGAAGGTCGTGAATGGCCTGCTGCACTGAGGGGGTACGGGAATAAATAACTGTGTCATCCACATAGAGATGTAAGTTATTATTATTAAGGGACAAACCAACATTATTAATGTAAATAGTGAACAGTAAAGGGCCTAGTATTGAGCCTTGTGGCACTCCTTTGATTATGTTAAGAAGATTAGACAGAACTCCATCAACACATATACATTGAGCTTTAGCGCTGACCTTCCGCGATATGGATTGTGTTATGACACCACACAGATAACATGATATGTATCATTATGAGCTCATGCACCAGCGCCCCACCTGATACTTGAAAGTCTGAGTTCTCGCAATGTTTAGGTTTGTTTCCATAGCGTTCTCCCCGGAATAACTTATTAAGGACGGGCAGAGAAGTGAGAGGAAAGGGGTAGGTGGGAGAAAGGGGCGAGACAGCCATGCTATGGGAAAGTGTTTTGGGCTAACCAAATTAGTGAAAGAAAGGCAGGACACAAAGGCCTTTGAGAGAGGCAGACAGTTCTCTTGACATGTGCCTTAAAAGAGATGCTGCCACAGATGCCAAAAAAGGGGGCCGAAAGAGAGTGAGCGAGAGGAGGGACGAAGGGAGAAAAGATGGAACGAAAGTGAGAGGGCTAGGAGAAGGGAGAGCCATCGACTGAGGACAAAACACGAAAGAGGAGAGAGAGAGGGAGAGAGAGAGAGAGAGAGAGATACAGAAAGAAAGAGAGAGAGAGAGAGAGAGAGAGAGAGAGAGAGAGAGAGAGAGAGAGAGAGAGAGAGAGAGAGAGAGAGAAGGAAGGAAGGAAGGAAGGAAGGAGCGGAAGAGAGTGGTTGACCACAAGATGGATGGTAATGCGTGTGAAGAAAGGAAACAATGAGAAAGGTCTGAATATGGAGGAGACCAAACACACTCAAGATACTCTTAAAGGTTTTTAGTGTGTGTGTGAGTGTGCGTGCGTGCGTGCGTGCGTAAGTGTGTGTGTGGCAGAGAGAGAGTGCAGGTCGGTGGGTGTGGGTGTGCAAATGGGGTGAGCACTAAGAGGGGGAGTAGCCACAAATGCAAATTGATGCTAAATAGTAAGACCCGCCACAAGATTTCTCTATGGAATTCCTCTTCATCACATTATAATGTGTGATTATTGGCTGATCGAAGTGAGCTTTAACCACCCCGTTTGCTAGTCTTCACTCTCTGTTGCATAGGAAAAATCATGTAATGTTATCAATGAGATGGAATCTCAGATTTTCAACAGTTTTCAGATTAATACATTTCTACCATTCACCTGCTATTTTCACACCTCCACTTCAACTATTTACCAATTGGAAAACAAATGCATACATTTACTTTAGTCCTAGCCTAATTGTGGCCCAGAAAGATACTGGGCCACAATCAGGATCCTCCTGAATTGACATGGTAAACAACGAACAGCGACATGCTGTGAAAATACCCGCTTTTTGTCGTTTTCCTTGCTGCTAATGATGTCGAGACAGAAAAACAACACGGTTGAAGAGTGGTCTTTTGTTTTCACATGCAGATTGCAGACTCTTTGATACCATACCCCCCCCTCTCTCAACCTCTGCCATTGTGAAGCCCTCAAAACCTGCACGCACGCACACACACACACTCTCTCACACACACACACACCCTCTCACACACACACACACTCTCACACACACACACACACACGCACACGCACACGCACACGCACACACACACACACTCACACACATATACACACTCGCTCATAGACACAAACACAGGCACACTCTCACACACTCACACACACTAACTATTCCTACCTCGGGGTCTGTCTGACTCGGGCCATGAAATTGATTTTTTTGGCCCCCTCCCTCCTCCCCTCGGCTCCTATTTTCTTTTGCCATGAAGCGAGACCGATGTTGTGCCAGGCTAGGACGAATACCCCCCATCCCTGTCCCAGAATCCTTCAGTGCCCTAGCAGCACCCAGACACCCACAATTCCCCTCTTCTGTCTCCCTCTTTTTCCTCCTCTTTCCCTCATTCCCTCCCACAGAGTCAGAAACATCACATCGTAAACTCGCCAATGTCAAAGTCAAGGTTCGTGTAGTATCAACGTATTTTACTTTTGTGGCAAAATTTTGCGATAATAGAAGATTTTTGGGGTTGCTTCATTGGTCAGCGCCAACGTGGATCCACCATTGCCAAGGGGATTTGAATAATAAAGAGTCTACTCTCCCTCCTCCCTCTCCTCCCGCTAACTCAGACACTCAGACCACACACGGAGACACAGTGATGCCACTGGTCTGAGCAGGCTTTCTTCTCTTGACTCAATACACTGCTGCTACCAGTGAACGTTTCTATTAAATCCCCTGTTGGACGCTGAACGGCAAGATCCTTCAACCAAACTTCAGCTTGATCATCCCAACACCAAACAAAAAAAACTCATAAAAGCTGAACGCTAACATGTTAAAACAGCATCAAAGACACACAAGGCCTTGTGATGGACAAAGGATTGAGAGGGAGAATCATCAACAAGCAGAAGTGACAAAAAGAGACTGAGGTAAAAGGCAAGATGAGCCAAAGAGGCTGGCTTTTATCACTCCTGTCACTTTTATTTCTTTAGGCGCATGCCGCTCCTTCCTATAATCCAGCCTGACAGGGTTTTCATCATCCAGGGAGTGGTGGAGTGGAGGAGGGTGGAGGTGGTGGAGGGGACCTTCCTCCCCACCCTCCCCAGCGGTACTGCATGCTGCCTGGGCTCGACTGGTCACCAAGGCCCCTTTGTGCCGGTTATCACCTGGTGGTGAGTGATGGGCGCTGTGGCCTCCCGCTCTCAGAGGAGCGAGGCGGAGAAAGGGGGGAGAGGGAGGGAGCGGGGGGAGACAGACGGAGGAGGGGAAAAGGGGAGGAACGTAGGGAGCACCCAGGAGAAGGTGCAGGAGAGGAGTGGTCTGGAATGTTCCAAGCCAGGATGGAGAGAGTGTGAGAGAGAGAGAAAGAGAGGTATAATTTGAAGCACTGGAGAAGGAGGGGTCGTTTCCTCAGTTTCTCTCTCTCTCTCGCTCTCTCTCTCTCTCTCTCTCTCTCTCTCTCTCTCTCTCTCTCTCTCTCTCTCTCTCTCTCTCTATCACAGGTGCACAGAAGGAGGAATGTGCTTTGTTGTCATGACTCAATAGGACTCAAATCATCAATGAAATGAAGAGCGACAGCATCAAATGATGGCGTTTAGATTTATTTTATCACCATCATACGTTATATACCCCGTGTGATGCAGCTATGGACTTACATGTACACAGTTCCATTGGAACCTAGAGTAGTAAATGAATGATAATATCACATGGATCCATTGTGAGTCATAGTGCAGGTGGATTCCAGAGGCTGGTGAGATGACACAAGGTCAAAGGTCTCCATCCTGGTCTTCTCCCACGCTCTCCTCTCCTCCATCATTCACACACCTGTCTCTTCTCTCACGCCCTTGTCTCCTTTCCCTCCTATCTCTCGTTCTCTCTCTGTCACACACACACACACACACACACACACACACACACACACACACACACACACACACACACACACACACACACACACACACACACACACGCACGCGCGCGCGCACGCACACACACACACACACACACACACACACACACACGCACACACACACACACACATACGCACACTCTCTCACGGTATCTCAGTCACAGGCACACACACCCTCACACACACACATTCCTTGGCTTCCCAGCTGCCTGTGCACCTGGGCAGGGAGCTGTCATCACCGTGGTAACCGGCATACAGCTGGGTGTGTCACTATCACCTGGCTCATCTGCCTCTCAGAGAGAGAGAGAGAGAGAGAGAGAGAGAGAGAGAGAGAGAGAGAGAGAGAGAGAGAGAGAGAGAGAGAGAGAGAGAGAGAGAGAGAGAGAGAGAGAGAGAGAGAGAGAGAGAGAGAGAGAGAGAGAGAGAGAGAGAGAGAGAGAGAAAGAAAGAGACAGGAGAGAGAGAGAAAAAATGAAATAATCTCAAAAGAGAAAAATGTCCTCCTGTGTGCTACCTATATCTCCCCACTAGAATCCCCATACTTTAGTGAAGACAACTTCTCCATCCTAGAGGGAGAGATCAATCATTTCCAGACCCAGGGACATGTGTCTGTGGCGAAATGGGGATAAACACCTACCTGGAGGTAACAGCATTCTCTCCCCAACATGCCCCCCTAGACACAATTACGACAAAACAATCAACAAAAACGGGTCATAACTCCTGCAGCTCTGTCGCTTCCTGGGTCTGTACATAGTCAATGGTAGACTTTGAGGGGACTCCTACGGTAGGTATACCTACAGCTCATCTCTTGGCAGCAGTACTGTAGACTATTTTATCACCGACCTCAACCCAGAGTCCCTCAGAGCATTCACAGTCAGCCCACTGACACCCCTATCAGATCACAGCAAAATCACAGCCTA
Source organism: Salvelinus alpinus (assembly GCF_045679555.1). Taxonomy (NCBI): domain Eukaryota; kingdom Metazoa; phylum Chordata; class Actinopteri; order Salmoniformes; family Salmonidae; genus Salvelinus; species Salvelinus alpinus. The sequence goes on from NC_092088.1 coordinate 25,209,848, forward strand.
CTTGAACAGAGCAATACTGAATCACGAGGCATCAAAGCCAAAAGTAGTGTAGAAATCTACCAGAAAACAATAAGCCAACAACAAATTAAATCCCTTTTAAGACCACTTCCTGGACAAAACGTTTCACTGCAATAGCGAAGGTGTAAACTTGGCAGTAGAAAGCCAAAATAGTATATTTGACCTCTGAGCGTCCCTATCAAATCTAAACATTTCAACATTTCAACCTAAGAAAATGAACAGGGACAAATGCTTTGATGAAGACAGCAAAAACCTAAGAAAGGATTTGAGGAACCTATTCAACCAAAAACACAGAGTCCCAGAAAACCTGTCCCTACGCATTTACTGAAACAGTACAGAAATACACTAAGAAAAAAGAAAGAACCGCACATCAGAAATCAGCTCCATGTAATGGAAGAATCAATAGAATCTAACCACTTCTGGGAAAATTGGAACACACAAAACAAACATCAACATGAAGAGCTACCTATCCAAAATGGAGATGTATGGATAAACCACTTCTCCAATCTTTTTGGCCCTATAACAAAGGCCAAACAGCAAAAACATATACATGATCAATAAAAAATCTTAGTCAGCTGTTAAAGAATACCAGAACCCACTGGATTCTCCAATTACATCGAATGAACTACAGGACAAAATACAAACCCTTCAACTCAAAAAGGACTTTGGTGTATCCTAAATGAAATTATAAAACATACAGACCACAAATTTCTATTGGCTTTACATAAACTCTTTAAACATCATCCTCAGCTCTGGCATCTTCCCCAGTACTTGGAACCAAGAACTGATCACCCCAATCCACAAAAGTGGAGACAAATTCAACCCCAATAATTACCGCGTCAATAGCAACCTTGGGGAAATCCTCTGCATTATCATTAACGGCAGACTCCTACATTTCCTCAGTGAAAACAGTGTCCTGAGCAAATGTCAAATTGGCTTTTTACCAAATTGCCATATGACAGACCATGTTTTCACCCTGCACACCCTTGTTGACAAACAAACAAAACAAAACAAACGCAAAGTCTTCTCATGCTTTACTGATTTAAAAAAGCTTTTGACTCACTTCGGTATGAGGGTCTGCTATATAAATTGATGGAAAGCGGTGTTGGGGGAAAGCATACGACATTATAAAATGCAAACAAACAACAAGTGTGCTTAAAATTGGCAAAAAAAACACTGATTTCTTTCCTCGGGGCCGGGGGGTGAGACAGGGATGCAGCTTGAGCCCCGCTCTCATCATATATATCAATGAATTGGCGAGGGCACTAGAACTGTCTGCAGCACCCGGCCTCACACTACTGGACTCTGAAGTCAAGTGTCTACTGTTGCATATCATCTGGACCAATGAGGGCCTACAGCAGCACCTAGATCTTCTGCACAGATTCTGTCGGACAGTTCATCTCAGTAATACAAAAATAATGATGTTCCAAAAAAGGTCCAGTTGCCAGGACCATAAATACAACATTCCACGTAGACACTGTTGCACTAGAGCCCACAAAAAAACTACACCTAACTTGGCTAAACTTCCACAAAATTGTGAACGATCTGAGAGACAAGGCAAGAATGGCCTTCTACGCCATTAAAAGGAACATACAAAAACTGGTTCAAAATACATGAATCAGTTATAGAACCCATTGCTCTCTGTGATTGTGAGGTCTGGAGTCCACTCACCAACCAAGATTTCACAAAATGGGACAAACATCAAATTGGGACAATGCATGCAGAATTCTGTAAAAACATCCTCTGTGTCCAACGTAAAACACCAAATAATGCATGCAGAGCAGATTAGGACGAGTCCCGCTAATTATCAAAATCCAGAAAAGAGCAATTCAATTCTACAACCACCTATAAATAAGCGATTCTCAAACCTTCCATAACAAAGCCCTCACCTACAGAGAGGTGAACCTGGAGAAAAGTCCCCTCAGCCAGCTGGTACGGGTACTCTGTTGACAAACACAAACAGATCCCACAGAGCCCCGGGACAGCAACACAATTAGACTCAACCAAATCATGAGAAAACAAAAAAGAGAATTACTTGAAACACTGGAAAGCATCAACAAAAAAACTGCGCAAACTGGAATGTTATTTGGCGCTAAACAGAGAGTACACAGTAGCAGAATACCTGACCACTGTGACTGACTCAAAATGAAGGAAAGCTTTGACTATGTACAGACGCAGTGAGCATAGCCTTGCTATTGAGAGAGGCCCTCATCGGCAGACCTGGCTCTCAAGGCAAGACAGGCTATGTGCCAACTTCCCACAAAATGAGGTGGAAACCGAGTTGCACTTCCTAACCTCCTGCCAAATGTATGACCATATTAGAGACACATATTTCCCTCAGATTACACAGACCCACAACAGCAGAAACATGTGTGACCTGTTGGCACAAGAAAAGGGCTACCAGTGGAGCACAAACACCACTGTAAATACGACCTATATTCATCTCTTTATTTATTTTTCCTTTCATACTTCAACTACATATTTGCACATTGTTACAACACTGTACATAGCCAATAATATAACATTTGAAATGTCTACATTCTTTTAAAAATGTAGGTGTGCAGTATGTTTCATGTTCATTTCTGATTGTTTATTTCCCTTGTTTATTTCCCTTTTTGTTTATTGTCTATTCCCCTTGCTTTGGCAATGTAAACACGTTTCCCACGTCAATAAAGCCCTTTGAATTGAAAAAGAGTAGCAGAGAAAGAAAGAGACAGTAGAGGGGAGATAGAGAGAGGGAGGTGTGAGAGAGAGAGAGAGAGAGAGAGATAGAGAGAGAGAGAGAGAGAGAGAGAGAGAGAGAGAGAGAGAGAGAAAGAGAGAGAGAGAGAGAGAGAGAGAGAGAGAGAGAGAGAAAGAGAGAGAGAGAGAGAGAGAGAGAGAGAGAGAGAGAGAGAGAGAGAGAGAGAGAGAGAAAGAGAGAGAGAGAGAGAGAGAGAGATAGGGGGGCTATGTGCACACTGCCCACAAAATGAGGTGGAAACTGAGCTGCACTTCCTAATCTCCTGCCAAATGTATGACCATATTAGAGACACATATTTCCCTCAGATTACACAGACCCACAAATAATTCAAAAACAAATCCAATTTTGATAACCTCCCATATCTATTGGGTGAAATACCACAGTGTGCAATCACAGCAGCAAGATTTGTGACCTTGTGACCTGTTCAGTGAGAGAGAAAGCGAGAGATAGAGAGAGAGGAAGAGAGACGCAAAAGTGTGGGCCATGTATATGAATGAGAGGGCAAAGAAAGCATAGCTCTGTCCATGAGAATTTCTCCGTCCAGAATTAGTGTACTTATTTATATAATGTGTGTATGAATGTAATTGATGACATCTCAATCTCAGGAGATACACTCTCAAAGTACATTTGAATCTACGCAGAAGCTATTCTGCCCCCGAAAGGGGCTTCTTACCATTATGGAACCAAAGGTCTTTCCAAAGGTCAGGATCAGGGGTTGCAACATAAACAGCACCCCCTCTTCCATTACACATAGTATTTTAATTACAGCCAGAGTATAGAGGAAGTGGGACAGCCTAACTGGAGCCCGTCTCAACTCGAATTTATTACTTTGCATGATTCTGAACGAAAGCAGAAACAAAGCTCAATATCTTTTAATGTGCCTGGATCGATTCGCACGCGAGGCAAGCACAGAGGGCCTAGTATGCGTGGTGTATGGGCAACCTCGCCTGTGTTCCTTACTAAGCAGAGGGGACATCAAAAGGAGGGTTTTATTCCCCCCTCCACTATAAATCCCCCAAAAGGAGCCATTTATGGGACAATAAGAGGCCATTTATGAGCCCCAAGAAAATGAAGGAAACTCGGAGGTGTGGGATGAAAGATGACAAGGCTTCTCTGGCACTAGCAGACGTTAGCTAGCTGCTTTCTGTGTTTCTTTTCTTTGCCACTAGCAGACGTTAGCTAGCTGCTTTCTGTGTTTCTTTTCTTTGCCACTAGCAGACGTTAGCTAGCTGCTTTCTGTGTTTATTTTCTTTGGCACTAGCAGACGTTAGCTAGCTGCTTTCTGTGTTTCTTTTCTTTGGCACTAGCAGACGTTAGCTAGCTGCTTTCTGTGTTTCTTTTCTTTGGCACTAGCAGACGTTAGCTAGCTGCTTTCTGTGTTTCTTTTGTCTCGCACTAGCAGACATTACCAACAGAAGTTAGCCAGCAGAAGTTTGCTTCTTTATGACGTTCTCTCCTCTCTGTCTTATATGATGAGAGAACCATGCTCTGGGACATAGGATAGGGCAGGGGGATTCTGGAACCAGAGTTTATAAATCTGACTACTCGGTGCAAACAAACAAAAACAACACATTTCACTGCACCTATCCAGTGTATGTGACAATAAAGCATAAATACTTTTTTAATACACGAGCATCAACTAAATATTTAATTGCAATGTGGAATCCCATGTCTTTTTTTAAGTAGACATGAATTGAATCCTAAAAATGTTGATTCCAAGTTGCAATTAAATAATTGTTTAAGGTTCTGTTTGTTACTGTGGTATTGTTTGTTGCAGTGCGTAGTAAGATTTGTCAACTCTGGTCTATTCCAGACTCCCCCTGCCCAATTGGTGGTGAAATATTTTGTCACTGACCTCCTTGCCTCCAATATGGATTACGTTCAAGATGAATAAATGCATAGAAACAAAGGGTTGAGGAGTGATTTGAACATACACACTCTCCTGAGAGAATGAACCGGATCGGGTCAGCCTCTGGGTTACTCAGGTGTGGCCAGCAGGCATCCCTGGAACACTGACGCAGGACAACTGGGAAAAACTGGGAATTTCTTTGGCTCATTCCAAGCACTCAAGCATACACAATATATGGAGCCTGTGTGTTTTGTGGAGGGAAGTGACAGCACATCACGTAAAATACTTTTCTTCTGTTTTATTTATATTTTGGTTTCAGCACCAGTCTGACAGAATGCACAGCCATACTTATCACCACCGCAGAGCACACACACACACACACACGCGCACACACACACGCACACGCACACCGAAAACACAGCATGGTAGCACCTTTTTGATGGAACACACACACACACACATACAGTTTCAGTGTATGGGAAAAGAACTTCAGCACCAGCTTGATAGAACACACATCTGTAAACAGTTGCATACAAGCACTATTGTTATAGAACACACACACAGACAGACAAAGCACGCAATCACACAGTTGCACCATAACACACGGTAATGATTGAGAATGAACTAATATGATGATATGATGAGTAGTGATGAATTAAAACTTGAAGACTATTCAGAAAATAAGTGTTCCTGGTTGCAAATGTTATTTCCAAAGCTTGGAAGACTCAACAAAATAAGTTGTATAACTGAAAGGTTTTTATTTTGTGTTTCAGTTGTTTTAATTTCAGTACGAATGCAAATATGTGTGTACGTAGGCCATTTACGTATATGTAAGTGTGATCATTTCGTTTGGAAACAATAAGATGCATGACCCTATAAAAAAATCAATCAGTATCATCATCATCGGTAGCCACACTCTCGCACACAACACAACAAATAATACACCGTTGCCTAGAGGTTACCCCGCAATGACTCACTATCTTTGCCTGGAAGCAACTTTCAAACAAATCATTGTTTGCCTCTTTGTTTTCTTCATTTCACTTAATCTTCCGTAATGGTTACCAAATATCATTAGGGCCAACCTCTGTGGCTTTTTTTTGCAGCGTTGTAGGCAAGCCAAGTGTTTGTTGTCAGAATTTTATTTGGCCGAGGAGGGGGGCTGTTGTTTAGTGTAGGCCTAATCTTGGCACGCCAATAACAGGTTTCAATAAAAGCAGCTGCTTTGTTATGGTAGTAAAGATTTTCTTCCTTCCCCCCTCTTTTTGCAGAGTGTAGGGAATAGGCTCAGAGCGCCAAACTGGAAGCATCATCCACATATGCCCAACTGTTTTCCTCTCCAGGCAGGTGGTGAAGAGATTTTTTGCTGGAATGCCGAGTGTTTTCCGCGATGCCTTACTTTGTAGAGGGAGAGAGAGAGAGAGAGAGAGAGAGAGAGAGAGAGAGAGAGAGAGAGAGAGAGAGAGAGAGAGAGAGAGAGAGAGAGAGAGAGAGAGAGAGAGAGAGAGAGAGAGAGAGAGAGAGAGAGAGAGAGAGAGAGAGAGAGAGAGAGAGAGAGAGAGAGAGAGAGAGAGAGAGAGAGAGAGAGAGAGAGAGAGAGAGAGAGAGAGAGAGAGAGAGAGAGAGAGAGAGAGAGAGAGAGAGAGAGAGAGAGAGAGAGAGAGAGAGAGAGAGAGAGAGAGAGAGAGAGAGAGAGAGAGAGAGTGAGTGAGTGAGAGATGGTTAGCAAGTCTGGTTAGCAAGACCACACTGCCCCCTTTGGGGCAAACTGTGTCAGTGCAGGATCAGAAACAAAAGATCGAGAGACAGAGGTATGCTAGAGAAAGGAAAGAAAGTGTAGACTTTGGAAAGGTCAGAGAGAGAGAGAGAGAGAGAGAGAGAGAGAGAGAGAGAGAGAGAGAGAGAGAGAGAGAGAAAGAAAATAAATCAGAAATAGAGGCATGCCCTTAGACTGTGACAGAAAATGTATTTTGACTGGGTGCAACATAAACAGTGTGATTGAGGGAACATCAGAATCTAAACACCCTAAACGCAATGACTATACACACTGGTGGTCCCACCTCACGACTCTAGCCTCAACTATCATTCTAAGATATTTCCAGAGAGAGGGAGCGAGAGAGGGGGAGAAAAAGACAGAGAGAAAGAGAGACAGAGAGGAACTAATCAGCATAACCACATGTGTTCAGTAAGTTGAATATTTTGCCAATAGGGACATTATACCAATTCCTTTCTTATTACATGCTGGTTTAAACACACAATGTCATTTGTATCTCTGTGCTTAGAGCTCTAATTACACTGAACAAAAATATAAATGCAACATGTAAAGTGTTGGTCCCATGTTTCGTGTTCCATACACACAAAAAGTTTATTTCTCTCATATTTTGTGCACAAATTTGTTTACATCCCTGTTAGTGAACATTTCTCCTTTACCAAGATAATCCATCCACCTGACAGGTGTGGCATATCAAGAAGCTGATTAAACAGCGTGCTCATTAGACAGGTGCACTTTGTGCTGGGGACAATAAAAGGCCACTCTAAAATGTGCCGTTTTGTCACCCAACACAATGTCACAGATGTCTCAAATTTTGAGGCAGCGTGTAATTGGCATTCTAACTGCAGGAATGTCCACCAGAGTGGTTGCCAGAAAAGTTGTATGTTAATTTCTCTACCATAAGCCGCCTCTAACGTTGTTTTAGAGAATTTGGCAGTACGTCCAACCGGCCTCACAACCGCAGACCACATGTATGGCGTCGTACCCCATGGTGGTGGTAGGGTTATGGTATGGGTAGGCATAAGCTACGGACAACGAACACAATCGCATTTTATAAATGGCAATTTGAATGCACAGAAATACCCTGATGAGATCCTGAGGCCGATTGTAAGGCCCATTTTTTAAGGTACCAACAGTATTCCCAGTCATGTGAAATACATAGATTAGGACCTAATGAATTTATTTCAGTTGACTAATTTCCTCATATGAACTGTAACTCAGTAAAATCTTTGAAATTGTTGGATTTATAATTTTGTTCAGTATATATGCATTATTACACATAGATTTCCCTTTTGTTATATTGGTGCCATCCTAAAATCTTATGATGACACAACTCATTTGGTCTACATGACCTAGTATAGGATTTTTTTTAAAGTCACTTCACAAGTTTTTCAAAAGTACTCTTTTGGGTTTCACCCTCAGTCCCTCATCTCTCCAAGAAGTATTCATACTCATGGTAAAAACAAAAAAATCATATAAAATTAAAAAGTGTTAAGGTAAACACTATTGGACCGTGAACTTTCCTGCCTGTCTGGCTGACCGTGACAGGTTCATGTTTCCTCCCTTCATTATTGTCCTCCTTTCCCCGCCAGTCATCCCTTCTTTTTTAACCCCTTCATCACTCAGCTATGAATCCCTTCTACAGTGCCCTCCACTATTATTGGCACCCTTGGTAAATAGGAGCAAACCGGGCTACGAAAAAAACGTCTTTATTGTTTATCCTCTTGGTCTTCCATTCAAAATATTCACAAAAATCAACACTTTAATTAAAGTAAAATAATTGGAAGAAGATTTTTATTCTTATCATAAAACAAAGATTTTTCTCAAATATATGTGTGCCACAATTATTGGCACCCCTTCATTCAATACTTTGTCCAACCTCCCTTTGCCAATATAACAGCTCTGAGACTTCTCCTATAATGCATAACAAGATTGGAGAACACATGGCAAGGGATCTGAGACCATTCCTCCATACAGAATCTCTCCAGATCCTTCAGATTCCGAGGTCCACGCTTGTGGACTCTCCTCTTCAGCTCATCCCACAGGTTTTCTATGGGGTTTAGGTCAGGGGACTGGGATGGCCATGGCAAAACCTGGATTCTGTGGTCAGTGAACCATTTATGTGTTGATTTAGAGGTGTGCTTCGGATCATTGTCCTGCTGGGATATCCAACCACGGCCCAGTTTAAGCTTCCTAGCAGAGGCAGTCAGGTTTTGATTTAATATCTGCTGGTACTTGATGGAAATTGGCATTTTCAACCTTTAAGCTATTTTCTTATAGCCATTTCCTGATTTGTGCAGCTCAACAACCTTTTGTCGCACATCATTACTGTATTCTCGGGTCTTTCCCATAATGAAGGATGACTATGGGAACTTGGCCTGTGTGTCACCTCATATTTATACCCCAGTAAAACAGGAAGTCATGGCTTACCACTTAAGTGTTCCTAATCACTCAGGTTAACTTAAAAAAGTAAAATATGAATGGGAATATACTTCAGTTAGATTTTACTTTTAAGAACTTCTAGGGGTACCAATAATTGTGGCACACGTTTTGGAGAAAAATATTTATTTAATTTATTTTACATACATTTTTTTCAATCATTTTATTTCAATTAAAGGTTCGATTTTTGTGAATATTTTGAATGAAAGAGGATAAACAGAAGAAAAAAAAATGTCACAGCCCGTTTTGCTCATATTTACCAAGGGTGCCAATATTAGTGGAGGGCACTGTATAGTTTACAGATGCCACCCTAGAATTGTGACATGTTGTTTGTCGTTTGTGGGCTTTGGAGATCTAGCAGTGTGTGTAGCTATTGGTATGCCAGTCATGCTCCAATAATGTCAATATTAAAGAGTAAAAAAAAATACTTTATTATATTGTATTATATTTTACAATCTTATTTTATCTTAGCCCTTCTATAACCTTACATTATCAGCTTGTCAAGTGTTATGCGAGAACCTTTAAACAAAACAGTGAGTGTGAGTCACAAAATTACACAACATTTCCCAATGATCTTATTTCTCATTGTATAATTCCTTTGAGTCAAGTACAATTTTATTTTCCGTAACTGATGAACAGTGCCTTGAAACAAAACACAAGTCCACTCACTCTTATCATCTTTGGAACGTTCGTCAAATCACATTCAAGTCTCACTTGACAGGGCCAGCTGAATTTGCTAAACATTCTGCTTATGTCAGTTCCACTGTTTTTTTTAGACAGCCGTTTTACAGTCACTGAGCTGTCCGTCATCCTGTCGACCAATCCTGTCACAGCCCTGAGTGGTCCCGTCCAATTCCTGAGCTGTGCTGTGTTTGGGTTACGCGGAGTGCATTGGGACAGTCACGGTAATCACGTGTGTCTGTTCTGAGAAACCCTCTCTCAGTTTTCTAGTTTTAGGTGAAGGAGCCCATAGACAGTCCAAGGACTTGGACTGAAGCTAGGCTAGCAGCTGCACTGTGTAAGCCCCCACCCGATCACTTCTAACAGATAAGAGCCCTCAGTTTAGTGCTATTCATTTACGTCTGTTTCGGTCTCTCACTTCTTCCCTCACTCTTATATGTAGAGAAAGGGGTGATGGAAGAAGCCAGGCGAGAAGAAGACAGGCTTCCCAACCTCCACACTCGTTTTTGTGACCCATCACCCCTCACTTCATTTGGCTCGGGTTTGTTTGTTAGTTCAGTTCAACGTTCGCTCCTGAGCAGGATATCGTCCTTCAAAATCGTCCTCTCTACAAGTTCAGCCAGATCACTATAGATATATCATATCAAAAGGCAATAGGGCAATAACACTATTAATATTCTGTCATATAAACACATATCTTACACAGTACACATAGTATATAGTACAGCATTTTGAGTGTGTTTATGTGAGGGAATAATCGTGGTCTTATTGAATTGCCCTCTCAAAGACATTCAGCGCTGATTACCCATGATGATTTCTGTATTATGATGCATTTACATGACACTTCAACATTCTATGGCAGCCATTTTAGCTACCCATTAACATTACATGGGGAATACTTAATACTATGTAACTGAATGTCTATAATTAGAACAATATTCAAAATTCAAAAATTTGGCCTAACTCTAAATACATGGCTCTGGCCCCCATTATTTACTCTGTCACGCATCCGAGGAGGACTGAGGTAATATTCAGGGCCGGCGATGCGACGCGAGCGGCCATTGTACATGGCTAGTAATCCCACACGCCCCAGTCCACCACTACTATGGAAGTCTGTTCAAGAGAACGTTACGATAGAAATCTATTGTGTAGATCAGGTATGGCTGTTTGTCATTTAGAACTGTGGGTCATGTCAGCACTACACGTCACATTTCCACCTGCAACATTGTGTTTAACCTCATGAAATACACCCCACATCAATGAGTGATGGCCCTCTGTTGAAGCTATTACTTGAATGTGATGTGATGGACTCTCTGGTTGTAAAACTGCGGCCTGACTCAGTTTGTCATAGAGTGACCTCTGGTATGACAGGTTGTGGTCACTTTACAGGCCACATAGGCGAAGGCAGAGAGAGATCAGATATACTGGGAATGAAAGGACACAACACTGATATATCCTGTGTGAGGCCAAGTAATGTCAGGCCTATATGGAGAGACAGAAAACGTATTTTGCCTATGTTACTCCTATTCCTTTATGCAACTGAGGAGACATGACGGATCAGGGCTCTATATCTTCTTTCTTCCTGAGTGATATCAGATAAACCGGGAACGTGACATCCATTTCCTGTGAGTGAAGAGCCTAGGGTTGTGTTCATCAGGGCAACAAAACATTTTGCAATAGAAAATGAAAAAAAGCATTTCCTATTGGACAAGTTCAGATAGCACCTCTCCATTTCAGTTGGTTTTCTTTTGTTTTGTGCCTAGTGAACATGACCCCAGACATAGGATGCACTTCAACCTTCCATTTCCTCCTTTTTCTCCAATGAGAATCCTGAGAGTCTGCCCCTTAGAGGCAGTCAGGACACAGCGCCACCTGTCCCGCCCGGTGGGCCCTGCAGGGACAGAGTCTGCGGTGGACAGGGTCGGACCCAGCGCAGCTGAACAGGAGACGCTCCCGCTGCAGGCCGCAGCGACGACCCCACGGGCTGTAGGCAGGAAATAGATGGTTGTCCACTTCCTGGTCCATGCTGGAGCAGGACAGGCCCAGTCTGCCAGAGGGAAAAGCAGGGATCAATCAGTATGGCCTCAACAGAATCTGTTCGAAATTGTGACATTTAACTATTGTAGTTATATGTCACCTAAGCTGACCTACTAGTTATATGTCACAGTTTTAGCGCTAGGCTGGAACAAAAACCATTGCACACTGTAATTGGGGAATTTTGCTATTGTCAGCAATGTGATACAGCAGGGTATTGATGGGAGTTTCTTATAGACTATCACAATATTGTGTGAAAACATTTAACAGGGATTGTATTGGCCTACCTGGTCTGGAGAATTACAGCGGATGCTAAAGTGTACATGTAGCGCATGAGTACTAACAGACACCTGAGATGATCTACACACATGCATCCAGCCTAAACCATGGTACAATATAATACCACTGTGTGTGTTATGTGTATGTATTGGCTAGTCCTCTTGCACCTGTGTTCATGTAGGTATTGGATAGCTGTGCCCTCGCACCTGTGTATGCAGTGCATTCGGGAAGCATTCAGACCCCTTCACTTTTCACCACATTTTGTTAAATTACAGCCTTATTTTAAAATTGATTCATGTAGCTTTTCTTCCTCATCTTTCTACACACAATACCCCATGATGAAAAAGCGAAAGCAGGTTTTTAGAAATCTCAGCAAATTTACTACAAATGAAAAACAGAAATACCTTATTTATATAAATACTCAGACCCTTTGCTATGAGACACAACATTGAGCTCAGGTGCATCCCGTTTACATTGATCATCCTTGAGATTTTTCTACAACTTGATTGGAGTCCACCTGAGGTAAATTCAATTGATTGGACATGATTTGGAAAGGCACACACCAGTCTATATAAGGTAGGAGAACCTTCCAGAAGGACAACCATCTCTGCAGCACTCCACAAATCAGGCCTTTATGGTAGAGTGGCCAGACGGAAGCCACTCCTCAGTAAAAGGCACATGACAGCCCACAAGAGTTTGGTAAAAGGCACCTAAAGGACTCTCAGACCATGAGAAACAAGATTAAACTCTTTGGCCTGAATGCCAATCTTCACGCCGAGGAAACCAGGCACCGCTCATCACCTGGCCAATAACATCCCTATGGTGAAGCATGGTGGTGGTAGCATCATGCTGTGGGGATGTTTATCAGCAGCAGGAACTGGGAGACTAGTCAGGATCGAGGGAAAGATTAACTGAGCAAAGAACAGAGAGATCCTTGATGAAAACCTGCTCCAGACCGCTCAGGACCTCAGACTGGGGTGGAGGTTCACCTTCCAACAGGACAACGACCCTAAGCACACAGCCAAAACAACGCAGGAGTGGCTTCAGGACAAGTCACTGAATGTCCTTGAGTGGACCAGCCAGAGCCCGGACATGAACTCGATCGAACATCTCTGGAGAGACTTGAAAACAGCTGTGCAGCGACGCTCCCCATGCAACCTGACAGAGCTTGAGAGGATCTTCAGAGAAAAATGGGAGAAAATCCCCAAATACAGGTGTGCCAAGCTTGTAACGTCATACCCAAGAAGACTCGAGGCTGTAATCGCTGCCAAAGGTGCTTCAACAAAGTACTGAGTAAAAGGTCTGAATACTTATGTAAATGTATTATTTCAAAAACCAATTTTTGCTTTATCATTATGGAGGTATTGTGTGTAGATTGATGAGGGGGAAAAAACAATTTTAATACATTTTAGAATAAGGCTGTAACGTAACAAAATGTTGAAAAAGTGAAGGGGTCTGAATACTTTACGAATGCACTGTATGTAGGTATTGGATAGCTGTGCCCTTGCACCTGTTTGCAGTATGTTTGTTCTGTCTGCCTGCCTGTATGTCTGTCTCTCACCTGGTGAACGCTGCGGGGTTGTTGAGGTGGTGGAACAGTGCCGGCTCACATACCAGGGAGGCACGTCGACAAACACTCCCACACGACTGGCCCAGGGGGCCCAGGTGTATTCTCAGAGCGCTCTCAGGTGGCCAGGTAGGGAAGGACACGCTGCAGAAGTCCTGGGGTCAACAAAAAGACAGGAACAACAGTTATATTATTTTGCAATAAATGTTGGAATGTATCATATAGCTCACGAGACTGGGTTTGGAACAGTATAAAACGAGGTTGTTCAACTCAGTTTAGGGCCCTCACTATCTGGCCATGCTAGGAGGTACAGACTTTTCAAACGTCAAAAAGTGACCACCCACTATCCTTGACCTAAATTAGTAACACAAATGTGCCGTACTTGCCAATCAGTTCTGACAATACTGCCACCATTGTTCTTTCTAGCATGAGCAGCTAGTGACTACCATTTATTTGTTCCAATGCCTCCTAATAGAAGACATTATAAGACACATATTGGAATATAAACCCTAGGCCGTATAAAACAGATAGAAACCTATCCCTTTAAAGAAGTTTTTAAGTGTTTCTGGAGACTATTGTTGTGTTGTGTACCTGATGAGTGATGTAAGCATGAACCCTTTCCAGCATCCCTTCACTGGTGAACTCTCGAGGGGTGAAGGGCTTGACCTTTAAAACAGACATAGGAGCTAAATACAGCTTCATATCAGGGTTATGCTAATCATATGAGCCTTCATAAGCATTCATATAACAGCCATACCAATGGATAAGAGGTTTCACCTGTAAAACAGACTAATTCTATCTTCCATAGATCTTCGAGATCCATTACATCTTCATATAATAGTTGTGCTAATCATGTGAACCTTCATAAGTGTTAGCAGTTGATGTTATTCTATGAAAAGCCAACTGACATTTACTCCTGAAGTGCTGAATTGCTGCACCCTCGACAACTACTGTGATTATTATTATTTGACCATGCTGGTCATTTATGAACATTTGAACATCTTGGCCATGTTCTGTTATAATCTCCACCCGGCACAGCCAGAAGAGGACTGGCCACCCCTCATAGCCTGGTTCCTCTCTAGGTTTCTTCCTAGGTTTTGGCCTTTCTAGGGAGTTTTTCCTAGCCACCGTGCTTCTACACCTACATTGCTTGGTGTTTGGGGTTTTAGGCTGGGTTTCTGTACAGCACTTTGAGATATCAGCTGATGTACGAAGGGCTATATAAATAAATTTGATTTGATATGAATAACAAAAAATATATATATTTATTCAACGAGAACAAATCATAGTTGTTATGCTGGAAAGTAGATGGTCATTCTTCCCTGTCCTCAGTGTTTTCTCCACTGAACAAAGAGACAGGATGTAGTTTATACCCCAAGCCTAGCCTGTGGTTGACCAATTAGAATTCCTTGCAGTAAAATTGGGCCAATGGTCAAATAACAAGTATCCCATTTCAGGCTCAATGTGTAGACCATTTGGACCAATGAGAACTTGCCACATGTAGCTATGAGTCCTGGACTGAAATTCCTCCCGTGTCCCTGACCCATTAAGCTTCAGTTCCCCATTACAGAAAAACAACTATTTCCTTTGATCTTTAATTCCCTCTTGACCTTCAGTCCTCTGCGTTGTGTATTTATCTGAGAATATTCTTACATAAGCATTCATTTAACATTCATAACAGTAGAATCAAGGTTATGGTAACTGACCTCTGTGCGTAGAATAGCCCTGACCGTCTCTTGAACGTCAGTATTGTTGGTCATGTCCACGGTCCAAACGTAGGGTTTACCGATGAACTCCTCAGCGTAGGGGTGCTGGGAGGAGACCTGACAGACACACACATGTACACACATGCATGCATGCACACACACCAACACACACACGCGCGCACACACACACACACTTCCCAATTAAACCACCATTGGGTGTGAAATAGTCTTTAGGTAAAAAAAAATTGTTAATTTTTCAATTTAACTTGATTCATTTCTTAATACATTTTTTGGGATGAGTTCATATCCAGTACCTGTCGTGTTGTGGGCTTCCCTTTATAGAAGTCACTGTTTTCAGAGGAGCGAGGGGGCTGGAAGCGCGGCTGGAGGAAGACACACCCTAAAGCTATGGCCTCCAAAGGAGCTGGACCCTCATAGGGAAACCCAAGGCCCACAAACACCTGGAGGGGGAGGGCAATGCAGCTATGCATTTAGAATCCCTATCACTGCATGGCTTACAGAGATACTGTAGAAAGTGTTTGAATCCTAACATATCGAGCTATATATTTGATCCAGGTCTGAAACCATGCGTAGATGTCCACGGAAGTTGGCACAATAAATCAAGATAGTAATTGTCCTCATGGGTCCTGAGACACTGTGGCCTGGGTTCAGTTCGGTTGTTACCTTGGCTCTTCTGAGGAGCTGTAAGAACTGATCCTGGGTCAGCAGGCCGTGGTTGATGATGTTACTGGGCAGCTGAGCGGAGTGGCCTGGAGGCTGGTACACTGTGCCGTGGGTCTCCAGCTCCTGACTGATCACCTCCAGATAACGCTCCTTGCCCTGGAATAGAAAATAAAAGATTGGAAAATAGTAGAGTAGAGAGGAGAAGAAGTTCATTTATAGTGTAGAGTAGAATTGAGGGAGCATGTCGCATGTGGACCGTTCCAAAAACAACCTGTCTAGTAAGGACATTACTGGATGGCACGGTCGTTGGTCACTGCACCCTTTAACTCTTTCCGCCTCCTTACCTGCCACATGTAGTCCTGTTTCCCGTAGACCACAGCCGTGTTGTCCTTCCTGTAAGGCCCTGGCTCCACTTCCTCCTCCCTCTCTTCCTGCTCCACCATCGCCTCCTCACTCACAAACCCCAGGAACGAGTTGTCAGGGGTATGAGCTACACAGGAGACAGAGACGCAACAGGTCAGAATGCAATTTTGGATTATAGCGTTAGGAAAGTGTTGTATTGATTGTTTGAAGTCACATTTTAACCACAGACCAACGTTTAAGCCATCAAACAACCAATAAGTTCTCACATGAAGTATATTGTCTAGCGGTCAAGAACTACAGCAAATCATTATTTCATTAGCAAAGAAACAAGTATAAATACTCTATCAGTTAGACCTCAAAGGAATAAAACCTGTTTCATCCCAAAGGCTTCTATCAGAATGAACAAGAGAGAAGGATAAGACAAAACAATGTGTCTAATGTGTCTGATATGTCTAACAAGTATAATTTGTCTAATATGGCTATGTCTAATATGCCCAATAAATCTAATAAGTCAAATATGCCTAATGTGTCTAACAAGTCTAATATGTCAAATAAGTCTAACATGCCTAATGTGCCTAATAAGTCTAATGTGTCTAATATGCCTAATACTGTATGTCTAATATGCCTAATACGTCTAATGTGTCTAATATCTCCAATATGTCTAATGTGTTTAATATGCATAATGTGTCTAATAAGTCTAATGTGTTTAATATGCATAATGTGTCTAATGTGTTTAATATGCATAATGTGTCTAATAAGTCTAATGTGTTTAATATGCATAATGTGTCTAATGTGTTTAATATGCATAATGTGTCTAATGTGTTTAATATGCATAATGTGTCTAATGTGTTTAATATGCATAATGTGTCTAATGTGTTTAATATGCATAATGTGTCTAATGTGTTTAATATGCATAATGTGTCTAATGTGTTTAATATGCATAATGTGTCTAATGTGTTTAATATGCATAATGTGTCTAATGTGTTTAATATGCATAATGTGTCTAATGTGTTTAATATGCATAATGTGTCTAATGTGTTTAATATGCATAATGTGTCTAATAAGTCTAATGTGTCTAATATGCCTAATACTGTATGTCTAATATGCCTAATACGTCTAATGTGTCTAATATCTCCAATATGTCTAATGTGTTTAATATGCATAATGTGTCTAATAAGTCTAATGTGTTTAATATGCATAATGTGTCTAATGTGTTTAATATGCATAATGTGTCTAATAAGTCTAATGTGTTTAATATGCATAATGTGTCTAATGTGTTTAATATGCATAATGTGTCTAATGTGTTTAATATGCATAATGTGTCTAATGTGTTTAATATGCATAATGTGTCTAATGTGTTTAATATGCATAATGTGTCTAATGTGTTTAATATGCATAATGTGTCTAATAAGTCTAATGTGTCTAATATGCCTAATACTGTATGTCTAATATGCCTAATACGTCTAATGTGTCTAATATCTCCAATATGTCTAATGTGTTTAATATGCATAATGTGTCTAATAAGTCTAATGTGTTTAATATGCATAATGTGTCTAATGTGTTTAATATGCATAATGTGTCTAATAAGTCTAATGTGTTTAATATGCATAATGTGTCTAATGTGTTTAATATGCATAATGTGTCTAATGTGTTTAATATGCATAATGTGTCTAATGTGTTTAATATGCATAATGTGTCTAATGTGTTTAATATGCATAATGTGTCTAATGTGTTTAATATGCATAATGTGTCTAATGTGTTTAATATGCATAATGTGTCTAATGTGTTTAATATGCATAATGTGTCTAATGTGTTTAATATGCATAATGTGTCTAATGTGTTTAATATGCATAATGTGTCTAATAAGTCTAATGTGTCTAATACGTCTAATATGTCTGTGTCTAATATGTCAAATGTTTCTAATGTGTCTAATGCGTCTAATATGTCTAATACTGAATGTCTAATATGCCTAATGTGTCTAATATGCCTATATGTCTAATGTGTGTAATGTGTGTAATGTGTCTATGTGCAGCTGGAGATGCCAATAGCTGTCAGGACAGGAGGAGACTATAACAAACAGCATTAGTACAGGATAACAACAGAAAGATGTGGGAAAAAAGGTTGTTTTGGACCGGCGATGTCGACATAAGGGACCAAGAATGCGGGTGGTGACAGTTGAGTAATAACATTGGGAGCGTCTCGATGGGCCGACGTGAAAGGAGAGAAACAGACATAAATCACACGATGGTGGAAATAAAAACTATTCTTAGGGGTTAGTGTCAGTGTGTTTGGATAGGCCATACACTTTGACTTCCCACAGCTTCTCAGATTCATCCTAACAGAACAGAGAGAGGGAGGTGTGAGAGATGGGATATTTATTTTAAGAAATACAAGAATGTGTCTGTGAATGTGTGTGTGTGTGTGTGTGTGTGTGTGTGTGTGTGTGTGTGTGTGTGTGTGTGTGTGTGTGTGTGTGTGTGTGTGTGTGTGTGTGTGTGTGTGTGTGTGTGTGTGTGTGTAGGCTTGTGTGTGTGTGCGTATTAGTCCACGTGTCAGTCCGTCTGTCCCCCCAACAGTTGTTTAAAAGGCCCTGCCAAATAACTCTCTCCTGTCTCCTAACTCTTCCTCACAACTGTGAAGAAGGTCCTCTCTGGGTGAATAACAGGCTAATTTATCCCAGCTTGTCTCCAACACTCCTCCACACGCAAACCAGACGCGTAGCACCTCCATTCATCATCTTAGTGGGCTCACACCAACACACCGACATGAATCATGATCAAGATGGAAAATGGTGCAAATAGGGGAGCGATGGCTAGATAGAACCATTGCTTACGACAGACAGACACACACAATAACCAAGGCCTTCCCAAAGGCCCTGACACTCAACAGATCCCTTCTAGCACTTCAAAGCCCCATCGACACCAGCTCTAATCCCTTTCTCCCTCCGTCTCTTCCTCTCTCTGAGCTGCCATCGCCGCGGGCAACATCCCTCTTGCCGCACGAGCAGCACAAATAAACAGCAGCGTTCCTGCCTGTGGGAGTGGTCCGGACTGTTCGGCGCTCTCCAGCTTGTCCCAGTCTAGTCGGAGTGGGAGAGATGACTAGGAAGTGTTTGAGAAGATTTTGGGAAGGGCAAGGGCTCACGTTTATTTAACCTGTTCTTAATCCTCTAAGACTGCAGACATACGAAGTCTCCTTTGTGGAACATACATCAACACTGTCATAGTTAATAACACTCCCACAGTGTGTCACCACTGTTGGTCTCTAAATGGTAAAGCCCAACACTAAATACAGACACATACACACACGTGCGTGCACGCATTAACTCATACACAAACAAACACACACAAATGCAAGAAACCCATAAACAGACTTACATATATAGTACCAGTCAAAAGTTGACACACCTACTCATTCAAGGGTTTTTCTTTATTTGGACTATTTTCTACATTGTAGAACAATAGTGAAGACATCAAAACCATGGAATCATGTAGTAACCAAAAAAGTGTTAAACAAATCAAAAAATATAGTAGCCACCCTTTGCCTTGATGATAGCTTTGCACACTCTCGGCATTCTCTCAACCAGCTTCACCTGAAATGCTTTTCCAACAGTCTTGAAGAAGTTCCCACATATGCTGGGCACTTGTTGGCTGCTTTTCCTTCACTCTGCGGTCCAACTCATCCCAAACCATCTCAATTGGGTTGAGGTCAGGTGATTGTGGAGGCCTGGTCATCTGATGCAGCACTCCATCACTCTCCTTCTTGTTCAAATAGCCCTTACACAGCCTGGAGGTGTGTTGGGTCATTGTCCTGTTGAAAAACAAATGATAGTCCTAAGCCCAAACCAGATGGGATGTTGTATCGCTGCAGAATGCTGTGGTAGCCATGCTGGTTAAGTGTGCCTTGAATTCTAAATAAATCACTGACCGTGTCACCATGCTTCACGGTGGGAACCACACATGCGGAGATCATCCGTTCACCTGCTCTGCGTCTCACAAAGACACAGCGGTTGGAACTAAAAATCTCAAATTTTACACATCAGACCAAAGGACATATTTCTACCATTCTAATGTCCATTGCTTGTGTTTCTTGGCCCAAGCAAGTCTCTTCTTATTATGGTGGCCTTTAGTAGTGGTTTCTTTGCAGCAATTCAACCATGAAGGCCTGATTTACGCAGTCTCCTCTCAACAGTTGATGTTGAGATGTGTCTGTTACTTGAACTCCGTGAAGCATTTATTTGGGCTCCAATCTGAGGTGCAGTTAACCCTAATGCAGTTAACCCTAACTTATCCTCTGCAGCAGAGGTAACTCTGGGTCTTCCTTTCCTGTGGCGGTCCTCATGAGAGCCAGTTTCATCATAGCTCTTGATAGTTTTTACGACTACACTTGAAGAAACTTTCAAAGTTCATGAAATGTTCCAGATTGACTGACCTTCATGTCTTAAAGTAAGTAAGTAAGTAAGTAATGATGGACTGTCATTTCTCTTTGCTTATTTGAGCTGTTCTTGCCATAATATGGACTTGGTATTTTACCAAATAGGGCTATCTTCTGTATACAACCCCTACCTTGTCACAACACAACTGATTGGCTCAAACGCATTAAGAAAGAAAGAAATTCCACAAATGAACTTTTAATTGCTTCTGAATCTGCATTGCTTGCTGTTTGGGGTTTTAGGCTGGGTTTCTGTATAGCACTTCATGACTTCGGCTGATGAAAAAAGGGCTTTATAAATAAATTTGATTGATTGATTGAACAAGGCACACCTGTTAATTGAAATGCATTCCAGGTGACTACCTCATGAAGCTGGTTGTGAGAATGCTAAGAGTGTGCAAAGCTGTCATCAAGGCAAATGGTGGCTACTAGAATCTCAAATATAAAATATATGTTGATTTGTTTAACACTTTCTTGGTTACTACATGATTCCATAGAGTGATTTCATAGTTTTGTGTGTCCAAACTTTTGACTGGTACTGTATAACAGGGTTCATTATGTTTCCACTTGCCACTGCAGAGATATGTATTCGATGTTTATGTATTCCTATTGGTTGGTTGAATTGACATATTAGTAAGGTGTTATGTTATTGGCTACGCTTGCAGATAGGGGGAGATTGCAAACTTCAATTCTTCCCAATTTAATACTGACACGCAAGCGGTAGGTTACGTTCTGAAATAGTGCTTTCAATTTATGTATTTACAATGTGTACGAGTTCACTATGTACATTTCCTGATATATATATACAGTGCCTTCAGAAAGTATTCATACCCCTTGACTTATTCCACATTTTCTTGTGTTACAGCTGAATTCAAAATGGATTAAATCGATTTTTTTGTCTCACCCATCTACACACAACACCCCATAATGACTAAGTGAAAACATGTTTTTAGACATTTTTGAAAATGTATTTAAAATGAAATACAGAAATATGGTATTTACATAAGTTTGTAGAAGCGCCATTGGAAGCGATTACAGCTGTTAGTCTGTTTGAGTAAGTCTATAAGAGCTTTCCACACCTGGATCTTGCAACTTTTGCCCATTATTCTTATAAAAATGATTCAAGCTCTGTCAAATTGGTTGTTGATCATTGCTAGAAAACTATTTTCAGGACTTGCCATAAATCAAGTAGATTTAAGTCAAAACTATAACTCAGCCACTCAGGAACATTCACAGTCTTCTTGGTAAGCAACTCCAGTGTAGATTTGGCCTTGTGTTTAATGTTATTGTCCTGCTGAAAGGTGAATTCATCTCCCAGTGTCTGGTGGAAAGCAGACTGAACCAAGTTTTGTAATGGATTTCCCCCAAACATAACACTTTGCATTCAGGACAAAAATAGATTTTTTTGGCAGTATTAATTTAGTGCCTTGTTGCAAACAGGATGCATATTTTCGAAAAAATGTATTCTGTACAGGCTGCCTTCTTTTCACTCTGTCAATTAGGTTAATATTGTGGAGTAACTACAATTTTGTTGATCCATCCTCAGTTTTCTCCTATCACATTGGCGGTTTCCTTCCTTAGAACGGACACCTGTGTCATTGTAGAGACTGGGTGTATTGATATACCATCCACAGTGTAATTAATAACTTCACCATGCTCAAAGGGATATTCAATGTCTGATAAAAAAAAAATGTTTTTACCCATCTACCAATAGGTACCATTCTTTGAGAGGCATTGGAAAACCTCCCTGGTCTTTGTGGTTGAATCTGTGTTTGAAATTCACAGCTCAACTGAGGGACCTTACCGATAATTGTATGTGTGGAGTACAGAGATGAGGTAGTCATTCAATAATCATGTTAAACACTATTATTGCACACAGAGTGAGTCCATGCAACTTGTCATGTGACTTGTTATGCACATTTTTACTCCTGAACTTATTTAGGATTGCCATAAGGGGTTGAATAGTTGTTGACTCAAGACATTTCAACTTTTCATTTGTAATTCATTTGTAAACCTAATTTCACTTTGACATTATGGGGCGTGTAGGCCAGTGACCAAAAATCTAAATTTAATACATTTTAATTTCAGGCTGTAAGACAACAAAACGTGGAAAAAGGGGTGTGAATACTTTCTGAAGGCACTGTATATATACAGTAAATGTGTGTGAGTGCACGGTGCGTGTTAGATATTGCTGGCTTCCTGGGATGAGCTTTTGTATGTTATTGCTGTAAGAGCGAGCTAGCAAGCATGCTATAATTGTAATGGCCGCATTAGCTCCCTGCTAATTCAGTTATTCCCATGCTAACAGACAAAATCTACAGCCATCAACGTACTGTTGTCCTGCACATCTAATGTGCTTCCTTGTGTCTATCGTCAGGTACATATATTAATTGTATTCTGTAAAAAAAAATGTTGATCATTGTTATGATATTTGATTACAAAATACCCAGTCTGATATTCATATGCAAGCGACAAATCACAAATCTACAGCCATCAACATACTGCTGTCCAGCACATCTAATGTGCTTCCTTGTGTCTATCGTCAGAATGAACACCAATCAACTGGGATCTCTGGCTGAGCATTCCTTTCTTTAAAAACACAACGCAAGAGAGTCAGTTACACATCTGTTACACATACGATCACATCTGTTAACCCACACACACACACACACATACAGTATACTCACGGAACATGGTCATGTACTGCAGTGGCTGTAGACGCCAGCTTCCCCATAGCGTGTTGTAACCATGGCTCCGGGCATACGTCCCAAGGTTGAAAGCCGGTTCCGTACCAAAAGAGTCAAGGATTCGGAAGCGGCATCTGAAGAGAGGAAGAAATGTATCATCATAGGGATATTTCACATAGTCTTATGTGACTTGAAATTATGTGGGAAAACTGTCTTGAATCTAGTACTTACGAGTTTGCTTCATGGTAATTACATGGTAATGATATATATTGTTACAGTACCTTGGAATAAGGTTCATGTAATCCAACATGTTAACAAAAGTAACCAAAGTGTCATTACTGGTAGTGTTGGAAGGCCAGCCCCATGGCTCCCTGGAGATGGGCGAGGCCGTGGTAGTCTGTGTAGATGAGGTCAAAGGGCAGGGGCATCTGGATGGGGCAGCTTCCTTTACCCGGGGCTGCACCTATCACACTGCTCCACCAAACACAAACAAACACTCTGTGATGGTGAGATAGAACTCAAAGTGACAATGCATTGTGAGAGCTTTAAGTTGTCAAAGGACGATGATTATTCATGATTAGATCGGTCTTCAATACATTTCAATGGATATGCAAAGCCATGATGTTGTTGGATATCAAGGTACTAGACATATTTCTATTAAGAGGTGTGTAAAGCACACCTTGAATCCTGTACTTCTGGCTTGCCTTCCTGGTTATGGGTTCACTTAATATGGCCGCTGACCCATCCATCACAGAACATTGACTTGAATGGGGATTCCCATGATAGTAATTCTATTTCTATGGTGTGTTACCTGTGCAGGTGGTTCTGGGAGGTGGTAAAGGTCAGATTGTGACCCAGGATGAAGAGAGAGGCACTGAGGTCAGCCCACTGCACCAGCTCCCCCAGAGGCCCCCCTTGGTCCACCATGGCCCCGAACCGCTGGCCTGCACCCCCAGACAGGACCCCCGGGTACAGCAGGACCTAGAGAGGGGGAGAACATGGAGGTGGAGGACGATGAGTAATCATGATTAGATCAGTCTTCATTACATTGAAATGGATACGCGAAGCCACAATGATGTTGGATATCAAGGTATTAGAAATATTTCTAGCACCTGGAGGCACATACAGAAGTAACTTTTAAAACACAGCCTTATTTGAGTATATAGAGGTTTTATCACTTCAATATTACACATTCAACAATCATCCCACCAGCATATCAGCGCAAGCACTATGACTAACTTAAGGAATAGTAACAAAAAATAACTAAAGACATACAGTTGAAGTCGGAAGTTTACATACAGTTAGGTTGGAGTCTTTAAAACTTGTTTTTCAACCACTCCACAAATTTCTTGTTAACAAACTATAGTTTTGGCAAGTTGGTTAGGGCATCTACTTTGTGCATGACACAAGTCATTTTTTCAACAATTGTTTACAGACAGATTATTTCACTTATAATTCACTGTATCACAATTCCAGTGGGTCCGAAGTTTACATACACTAAGTTGACTGTGCCTTTAAACAGCTTGGAAAATTCCAGAAAATTATGTCATGGCTTTAGAAGCTTCTGATAGGCTAATTGACATCATTTGAGTCAATTGGAG
Organism: Salvelinus alpinus; assembly: GCF_045679555.1. Lineage (NCBI taxonomy): Eukaryota > Metazoa > Chordata > Actinopteri > Salmoniformes > Salmonidae > Salvelinus > Salvelinus alpinus. The sequence continues at coordinate 25,234,698 of NC_092088.1, forward strand.
GTGTACCTGTGGATGTATTTCAAGGCCTACCTTCAAACTCAGTGCCTCTTTGCTTGACATCATGGGAAAATCAAAAGAAATCAGCCAAGACCTCAGCCAAGACCTCTAATAATTGTAGACCTCCACCAGTTTGGTTCATCCTTGGGAGCAATTTCCAAACGGCTGAAGGTACCACGTTCATCTGTACAAACAATAGTACGCAAGTATAAACACCATGGGAACACTCAGCCGTCATACCGCTCAGGAAGGAAACGCGTTTTGTCTCCTAGAAATGAACGTAGTTTGGTGCCAAAAGTACAAATCAAACCCAGAACAACAGCAAAGGACCTTGTGAATATGCTGGAGGAAACAGGTACAAAAGTATCTATATCCACAGTAAAACGAGTCCTATATCGACATAACCTGAAAGGCCACTCAGCAAGGAAGAAGCCACTGCTCAAAAACCGCCATAAAAAAAGCCAGACTATGGTTTGCAACTGCACATGGGGACAAAGATTGTACTTTTTGGAGAAATGTCTTCTGGTCTGATGAAACAAAAATAGAACTATTTGGCCATAATGACCATTGTTATGTTTGGAGGAAAAAGGGGGAGGCTTGCAAGCCGAAGAACACCATCCCAACCGTGAAGCACGGGGGTGGCAGCATAAAGTTGTAGGGGTGCTTTGCTGCAGGAGGGTCTGGTGCACTTCACAAAATAGATGGCATCATGAGGTAGGAAGATTATGTAGATATATTGAAGCAACATCTCAAGACATCGGTCAGGACGTTAAAGCTTGGTCGCAAATGGGTCTTCCAAATGGACAATGACTCCAAGCATACTTCAAAAGTTGTGGCAAAATGGCTTAAGGACAACAAAGTCAAGGTATTGGAGTGGCCATCACAAAGCCCTGACCTCAATCCCATAGAAAATGTGTGGGCAGAACTGAAAAAGTGTGTGCGAGCAAGGAGGCCTATAAACCTGACCCAGTTACACCAGCTCTGTCAGGAGGAATGGGCCAAAATTCACCCAACTTATTGTGGGAAGCTTGTGGAAGGCTACCTGAAACGTTTGACCCAAGTTAAACAATTCAAAGGCAATGCTACCATATACTAATTGAGTGTATGTAGACTTCTGACCCACTGGGAATGTGATGAAAGAAATAAAAGCTGAAATAAATCATTCTCTCTACTATTATTCTGACATTTCACCTTCTTAAAATAAAGTGGTGATCCTAACTGACCTAAGACAGGGAATTTCTACTAGGATTAAATGTCAGGAATTGTGAAAAACTGAGTTTAAATGTATTTGGCTAAGGTGTATGTAAACTTCCAACTGTATGAAAATATTACAGCAGGAGATAGAGGGATTATAAATATAGATGCAGTACGTGGGAGTTTGAAATCCGATGAACTTCAAAGTATGTTAACCCCATAGAATTACATATTAGAAGATCATTTAATCGGATCTCTGTGGTTAACCCACCCTCTTCTGCAGTGAAGTCGTCTTAGTGGTGTTCTCTCGTATCCTGTGTCCCGCCTTTATCCAGCATGTAGACAGCCTCTCCACCCTGGACCGGATAAACCTTCTTGCAGGACCCTGAATTCCACCAAACACCTCATACAATGGCCTCAGAGTCGTCCGGACCTCTGCCTGTGTGAAATAAAAAGGGATTATTGAACAACAATATTAAAGCAGTACGAAAGTAGTGTATGCAAGTTAGAATTAGATAAGGAATTTGATTGAGGTATGGCTTGCATCCAAATATGAAAGGTGCAAAAGTTATCTTGGCCAACATTGAGGAGGCTCTTATAAATCATGACTCAAAAACATCCCAACCCCTGCTCAGGTAACTCATCCCATTCCCACTATTTCACATCATTATCATAGTACTTCTACAGATAATCATATCCCCAGGGGTATTGCCAGTAACAATCTTGTGACCATAAAAAAAAGAAATCCACTGTTACTGTTAGCCCAATTGGGAAGCCCACTGTGGTAAGATCGGCCCATAATGTTATTTCAAATAGCACAAAAATGGATACCCCTGCTGTATTCAAATTGCATAGAGTTGGGTTGTTACATATCAACGTACAAAGTTTGATGTCAAAGATGGACCTTCATGATATCTGGATGCATGACAGGAGCCCGGACATTTTGGTTCTCACAGAGACTTGGACAAATGGCTCAATCCCGGATAAGGACATTGCTGATTACCACATCTTCCGGTGTCACAGACTGAAAGAAGGGGGAGGGTGGTTATATATGTGAAATCAACTCTTGTGGCATCAAGTTCTCTAAATAAAAATAAATTGCTTTTGGTTTTTGATTTGTCCATAAGCCAAAATGTATCTGTTGATGGCATTTACCCCCTTCTTCAAGCCCTCACAAATTGGTTGTTGATCATTGCTAGACAACAATTTTCAGGTCTCGCCATAGATTTTTGAGCAGATTTAATTCAAATCTGTAACTCGGCCACTCAGGAATGTTCACTGTTTTCTTGGTAAGCAACACCAGTGTAGATTTGGCCTTGTGTTTTAGGTTATTGTCCTGCTGAACGGTGAATTCATCTCCCAGTATCTGGTGGAAAGCAGACTGAACCAGGTATTCCTCTAGGATTTTGCCTGTCCTTAGCTCCATTCAGTTTCTTTTTTATCCTGAAAAAATCCCCAGTCCTTAACGATTACAAGCATACCCATAACATGATGCAGCCACCACTGTGCTTGAAACTATGGAGTACTCAGTACTCAGTAATAGGTTGTATTGGATTTGCCCCAAACATAAATGTCACACCCTGATCTGTTTCACCGGTCTTTGTGCTTGTCTCCACCCCCCTCCAGGTGTCGCCCATCTGCCCCATTATCCCCTGTGTATTTATATCTGTGTTCTCTGTTTGTCTGCTGCCAGTTCATCTTGTCTTGTCAGGTTTTACCAGCGTGCTTTCCCGTCTTTCTGTTTCTCAAGTTCTGTTTCCTAGTTTTTCCTAGAACCTCTGCCAGCCCTGACCCCGAGCCTGCCTGCCGTCCTGTACCTACCTGACTCTGACCTGATCACAAACCTCTGCCTGTCCTCTACCTGCCCTTTGCCTTCCCCGTGTTTATAATAAACTGTACTATCCACCTCCTGTGTTTGCATCTGGGTCATATCCTAAGTCGTGATAGTATGAACTGACCATGACTGACGCAGCAGACTTGGACCAGCTCCACAACGCCTTCTCCTCCCAGGGAACCACCATTGGAAGACACGAGGAGTTACTTCAAGGTCTTATGGAAGGATTCCAGACCTTGGCGGAACACCAGGACATGCCTTCAACACATCGCTGGAGCAATTCCTGCCCCGGGATGTCTTCCTGCTGGCTTGGGAAAAGCCCGGACCTCTCCGCCATTCCCGCGGAGTACCAGGACCTCCGGGAGGTTTTCAGCAAGGTCCATGCCGCCTCGATTCCTCCGCATCGGCTCTATGACTGCGTCATTGACCTTCTCCCAGGCACTACCTCACATCGGGGGGCGGCTTTATTCCCTGTCAGGGCCGGAGACCAAGGCGATGGAGACATATATTGAGGACTCCCTGGCTGCAGGGGGTATCCGTCCTTCTGCCTCCCCCGACGGCGCAAGGTCAAAACCCTGCCGGGGCCTGAATGACATCATGGTTAAAAATCGTTACCCGCTTCCACTTGGCTTTCGAGCCCCTCCAGGGGGCAACCATCTTCTCCAAGTTGGACCTCCAGAACGCCTACCATCTGGTACGGATATGGGAAGGGGATGAGTGGAAGACTGCCTTTAACATGGCTAGCGGGCACTACGAATACTTGGTGATGCCGTTCGGACTGACCAATGCTCCTGCTGTGTTCCAGGCCCTGGTAAAAGACGTTCTCCGGGACATATTGAATAGGTTCGTGTTCGTCTACCTTGATGACACCTCGCGTTTTCCCACTCGGCTCAAGAACATGTCCTCCATGTCAGAGAACTCCTCCAGCGTCTTCTGGAGAACCAGCGGTTCATCAAAACAGTAAAATGCTAATTCTATCACGCCACCATTTCCTTCCTTGGGTACATCATAGCTGCAGGCAACATACAGATGGATCCTGAAAAGGTGAAAGCGGTGGTGGATTGGCCGCAACCCACCTCCAGAGTGCAGCTGCAACGCTTCCTGGGATTCGCCAATTTCTACCGCCGGTTCATCTGGGGTTACAGCACCCGGGCTTCCCCACTGTCAGCGCTCACCTCTCCCAAGGTCCCGTTTACGTGGTCTCCAGCTGCAGACCAGGCGTTCTTGGACCTCAAGCACCAATTCACTACCACCCCCATCCTAATCCATCCAGATCTGTCCCGGCAGTTCGTGGTGGAGGTCGACGCCTCAGACGTCGGAGTGGGGGCTGTCCTGTCCCAGCGTTCGGCCCAAGACCAAAAGCTGCATCCCTGCGCTTTCCTCTCCCATCGTCTCAACCCCACGGAAAGGAGTACGATGTGGGTAACTGGGAACTACTTGCGCTGAAGATGGCATTGGAGGAGTGGAGGCACTGGTTAGAGGGGGCGGAACACCCATTCATAGTATGGACAGATCACAAGAACCTGGAATATCTCCGCACCGCCAAGCTCCTCAACTCCAGGCAAGCTCGATGGGCCATGCTGTTCACCCGATTCAACTTCACCATCTCCTACCTACCTCTTGTCTCGCAGCTGCACTCATCTGGGGTATAGAGAACCAGGTCCGTGGGGTGCAGGGGGCTCGTTTTCCTGTGGATATAGATACTTTTGTACCTGTTTCCTCCAGCATCTTCACAAGGTCCTTTGCTGCTGTTCTGGGATTGATTTGCACTTTTCGCAACAAAGTACGTTCATCTCTAGGAGACAGAACGCGTCTCCCTCCTGAGCGGTATGAGAGCTGCGTGATCCCATGGTGTTTATACTTGCGTACTATTGTTTGTACAGATGAACGTGGTACCTTCAGCCATTTGGAAATTGCTCCCAAGGATAAACCAGACTTGTGGAGGTCGCCAATTATTTTTCTGAGGTCTTGGCTGATTTCTTTTGATTTTTCCATAATGTCAAGCAAAGAGGCACTAAGTTTGAAGGTAGGCCTTGAAATACATCCACAGGTACACCTCCAATTGACTCAAATTATGTCAATTAGCCTATCAGAAGCTTCTAAAGCCATGACATAATTTTCTGGAATTTTCCAAGCTGTTTAAAGGCACAGTCAACTTAGTGCATGTAAACTTCTCACCCACTGGAATTGTGATACAGTGAATTATAAGTGAAATAATCTGTCTGTAAACAATTGCTGGAAAAATTACTTGTGTCATGCACAAAGTAGATGTCCTAACCGAATTGCCAAAACTGTATTTGGCTAACTGGTGTATGTAAACTTCCGACTTCAACTGTATATCATAAGGCCTTTCTTTGAGGGGCCTAGTTACAACCTAATGCACTGGTCTGAAACTCCTGATTTACAGGCCACATCAAGCCTGTAAGTCACATAATGCTGGCTTGCAAAGTGATGTGTAATTCCTATTGGAATCCAGCCAGAGTGAGGATATCTTTTAATTGCCTGCAACCTGCATTGAGAATGACTGCCAGGGTAGGGAAGATTGATTATTGAGTCTACCTAAAGCTTATAAATTGGATCAGCCATCTCAGTAAGGGAAAAAGTTAAACTACTAACAGATTGGATTTATTTTGAAAAATGTTTGTTATTATGTTTGTGTGGTAGGGATGTAACGATTCACAGATATGCATCGGTCCCCGGTTCAAATGTTTAAGATACAAGTGCATTGGTAAAGGTGCTTCGACAAAGTATATGTTTTTTATTTTTAATACATTTGGTATCGACGACAGGCGGACCACCACCGGACCCCGGCTCCCCGTTATAGTCTTGGGCAGAGGGTATGGCTGTTCACTCGGGATCTGCCCCTCCGGGTAGAGTCCCGCAAACTGTCCCCACGTTTTATCGTCCCTTTCCCCATCTCCTTGATTCTTAGCCACTCTGCTGTTCGTCTTCTGTTGCCATGTACCCTCTGTATACATCCCACTTTTCATGTGTCTAGGATTAAACCTATATCTCACAGCCCTTTGTCTCCTGTTTCCAGGTTCTGTTTCCTAGTTTTTCCCGGTTCTGACCATTCTGCCTGCCCTAACCCCGAGCCTGATTACCATCTTGTACCTGCCTGACTCTGACCTGATCACGAACCTCTGCCTGTCCTCTACCTGCCCTTTGCCTGCCCAGCATTTATAATAAATTATCTGAGAACTATACTATCCACCTCCTGTGTCTGCATCTAGGTCATATCCTGAGTTGTAATAATACAACTTTGTATTCAGGGCAAAAAGTGAATTGCTTTGCCACATTTATTGTACATTGTTGCAAACAGGATGCATGTTTTGAATATTATTATTCTGTACAGGCTTTCCTCTTTTCACTCTGTCAATTAGGTTAGTATTGTGGAGTAACTACAATGTTGTTGATCCATCCTCAGTTTTCTCCTATCACAGCCATTAAACAATGTTTTAAATTCAACATTGGCCTCATGCTGAAATCCCTGAGCAGTTTCCTTCCTCTCCGGCAACTGAGTTAGAAAGAACGCCTGGGCCTCCCGAGTGTAGTAGTGGTCCAAGGCACTGCATCGCAGTGCTAGCTGTGCCACTGGAGATCCTGGATCGAGTCCAGGCTCTGTCGCAGCCGGCCGCGACCGGGAGACCCATGGGGCGGCACACAATTGGCCCAGCGTCGTCCGGGTTAGGGGAGGGTTTGGCCGGCAGGGATGTTCTTGTCCCATCGCGCTCTAGCGACTCCTGTGGCGGGCCAGGTGTACTGTGTTTCCTTCGACATATTGGTGCGACTGGCTTCCAGGCGTCAAGAAGCAGTGCAGCTTAGCTAAGTTGTTTTTCGGAGGACGCACGGCTCTCGACCTTCGCCTCTCCCGAGTCCGTATGGGAGGTGCAGCAATGAGACAAGACTGTAACTACCAATTGGATACCACAAAAAAGGGGTAAAAGTTAAAAAAAAGAAGGGACGCCTGTATCCTTGTAGTGTCTGGGTATATTGATACACCATCCAAAGTGTCATTAATAACGTCACCATGCTCAAAGGAATATTCAGTGTCTGCTTTTTCTATTTTTACCTATCTACCAATAGGTGCCCTTCTTTGTGAGGCATTAGTAAACCTCCCTGGTCTTTGTGGTTGAATCTGTGTTTGAAATTCACTGCTCGACGGAGGGACCTTACAGATACAGTAATTGTATGTGTGGGGTACAGAGATAAGGTAGTCATTCAAAACTCATGTTAAACACTATTATTGCACACAGAGTTAGTCCACACAACTTATGTGATTTGTTAAGCACATGTTGACTCATTCATTATTTAAGCTTGCCATAACAAAGGTGTTGAATACTAATTGATTCAAGACATTTCAACTTCAAATGTTTAATTAATTTGTAGAAATGTTGAAAAACATTCTTTGTGTGTAGGTAAGTCAGCGACAAAAAAAATCTAAATTGAATCCATTTTAAATTCAGACTATAACACAACAAAGGGGAGGAAAAGTCAAGAGGTGTGAATACTTTCTGAAGTCACTGTAGATTTGTAAATGTTTTCCCCACAAGCTTTTCTTCATGATATGTTTTACTCTGACTTCTCCTCTAGTAGCTGCATGCCTGACCCTGAATTAGCTCTAGAATTGTTCTCATAACTTTTTATCTCTCTGGCAGAAAAACAGTCCCTGTAAACGCCTTAGAGTAAGAAATATAACACATTCTTAGTTCTCTATAGAACTTTCAGATCTAGTTATGCTGACAAATCAAGAAATGCTGACTCTGATTGGCAGCTTTTTAGGCAATTGAGAAATAGATGCACTTCCTCAATCAAGAAAGCTTGTGGTGAAATTTAGAACATTTTGGAAAACAGTTAATGCACTGTAGCGTGGAAATTCCTCTCCTTCCCTAACTAAGCAAGTTGTCAGACTGGCATCATTACTGAGAAGAATTTGATAAATAGTGCTTCAAAATCAGCATTTTATCTCGGCAGGCTTTTTAATTTGAAAGAAATTGTGGTTTAATTGACCCTGGTCAGACAGTCGACTGCCTGCCCTTCTCCCAGCCTCTAGTTGGCTCGATGGAAGTCCCGTCAACTTCTGGTGAATCTTTGTTTTCATTCCAACAACTTTCTACTTGGAATGTGCCAGACGCCTTGCGCAATATTGATGTAAAAAAAAACTGGGGCTGATTTGCTTGAACCTTTCTTGCTGCAGCTTTCTGCTCCTCTGATTGCAGAATCTTAAACACACATTTTTAACCTTACAATTATTTCTGGTACCATCCCCAGGGTCTGGAAGGCGGCCCATATACTCCCCCTTCAAAGGTGGTGACCTGTGCGACCAACATAATTATTGTCTGGTGTAACTGAGTCAGGTTTGTAGGCCTCCTTGCTTGCACACGCTTTTTCAGTTCTGCCCACACATTTTCAATGGGATTGAGGTCAGGGCTTTGTGATGGCCACTCCAATACCTTGACTTTGTTGTCCTTAAGCCATTTTGCCACAACTTTGGAAGTATGCTTAGGGTCATTGTCCATTTGGAAGACCCATTTGCGACCAAGCTTTAACTTCCTGACTGATGTCTTGAGATGTTGCTTCAATATATCCACATAATTTTCCTATCTCATGATGCCGTCTATTTTGTGAAGTGCACCAGACCCTCCTGCAGCAAAGCACCCCCACAACATGATCCTGCCACCCCAGGGCTTCACGGTTGGGATGGTGTTCTTCGGCTTGCAAGCTTCCCCCTTTTTCCTCCAAACATAACGATGGTCATTATGGCCAAACAGTTATATTATTGTTTCATCAGACCAGAGGACATTTCTCCAAAAAGTATGATCTTTGTCCCCATGTGCAGTTGCAAACCGTAGTCTGGCTTTTTTTATGGAGGTTTTGGAGCAGTGGCTTCTTCCTTGCTGAAGGGCCTTTCAGCTTATGTCGATATAGGACTCGTTTTCCTGTGGATATAGATACTTTTGTACCTGTTTCCTCCAGCATCTTCACAAGGTCCTTTGCTGTTGTTCTGGGTTTGATTTGCACTTTTGGCACCAAAGTACGTTCATTTCTAGGAGACAAAACGCGTTTTCTTCCTGAGCGGTATGACGGCTGAGTGTTCCCATGGTGTTTATACTTGCGTACTATTGTTTGTACAGATGAACGTGGTACCTTCAGCCATTTGGAAATTGCTCCCAAGGATAAACCAGACTTGTGGAGGTCGCCAATTATTTTTCTGAGGTCTTGGCTGATTTCTTTAGATTTTTCCATAATGTCAAGCAAAGAGGCACTAAGTTTGAAGGTAGGCCTTGAAATACATCCACAGGTACACCTCCAATTGAATCAAATGATGTCAATTAGCCTATGAGAAGCTTCTAAAGCCATGACATCATTTTCTGGAATTTTCCAAGCTATATAAAGGCACAGTCAACTTAGTGTATGTAAACTTCTCACCCACTGGAATTGTGATACAGTGAATTATAAGTGAAATAATCTGTCTGTAAACAATTGCTGGAAAAATTACTTGTGTCATGCACAAAGTAGATGTCCTAACCGACTTGCCAAAACTGTAGTTTGTTAACAAGAAATTTGTAGAGTGGTTAAAAAAATAGTTTTAATGACTCCAACCTAACTGTATATAAACTTCCGACTTCAACTGTATATATAGTGTCATTGTTGTTTATTGATGTGTTCAAGCTGCAACAAACACTCAAACTGGACAATTTTATCTGAATCTCTTCATTCAAAGACTCAATCATGGACACTCGTACTGACAGTTGTGGCTGCTTTGCGTGATGTATTGTTGTCTCTACCTTCTTGCCCTTTGTGCTGTTGTCTGTGC